>NW_025208659.1:0-15000 GCF_004010195.1 Chiloscyllium plagiosum | reverse complement strand
CTTGTGCAAACAGACATTGAACCACTGACCAAACAAATTACAGAGAAAAAAATATTTTGTAATACCATAAAATTGTCAATCAGGCAGAGTTTTCCCTTCTCAACTATGTTAACTATATTAAAGAACTTCTTGAAACAGAATCTGAGTTTCCAGCCAAGCCTCAAGGGGAGGCAATAGCCCAGTGATATTATCACTAGGTTGTTAATCTAGAGATCCATTTAATGTTCCGGGGACCCAGGTTCAAATCCCACCACAGCAGATGGGGGAATTTGAATTCAATTAATAAAAAATCTGAAATTAAGAGTCTAATGGCAGTTGTCAGATAAACCCATTGGTTCATGGGTACCATTTAGGGAAAGAAACTACCATCCTGCCTACATATGACTCCAGACCTAAAGCAATGAGGTTGACTCTTAACAGTCCTCTGGGCAATTAGGGATGGGGAATAAATGCTGGCCTAGCCAGCAATGGCATCATCCTATGAATGAATAAAGAAAAAAAAAATAACAATGAGTATGAGGAGAGTGGATGGGGAGGCATATGTTGGTTTGAAAGGTCTGAGGAGTCTTTCGGGTAGGTGGAACATGAGGTGACATCGAGAGTATGAGGGGTCATTGCCATGGATACATGGGTAAAGCTTTGCACTTCACATTCCAAAAGGTTCCTTAAACCTGACTTTGCTTCACAACTCGTAGGATTGTGAACATGAGTCATGGAGAATCTAGCCCCATTCCACAAACATTACAGGCAACAAGGTGATGATTAACCCCATATCGGAATCATGAGGTGGGAAGTGCAGGTTTGTCCCTTATCCAGACTCATTGAAAATTGGCGGTACAAGGAGTGCAGGTGGGATTCCTGGAATCAGGTCATTCCACCACTTTTACATCCGTCCTACCTTTGTTCTGATAAGATCAGTGACTTAAAAATCCATCTCAGCATTTCATTACCACCATGACATTACATTGGAGTTTCTCTTGCAAAAACAGAAAGTGTTAGAACTACAATATGCTGCAGAATATTCACAGGTCTAAAATACCATTTTATTACACATGCAGAAACCACAGGATTCTTTAGGAACACAAAAAAGCCATTGAACTAAAAATTTCCATTGTTTCTTAATAAATCCACCAATTATATAGATAATATACTCATGAGGTTATAATTGAAAAATCAGGAAATTTTCAATAACTGTTAATATTATGAAAAGAATTGTTGACCACATGTTAAGCATTTAATACAGGCAGTCTCAGTTGAAAGTGCATCCTTCAGTTTTCAGGAGATTATATTGTCAAGCAGTATGATTAAGTACAAAAAGAGTAATGAACTGAGAAACAACTTGCATCAACTTTGCGATCTTATGAAATGTCAGCTTGGAAAAACACAGCAACAGAACATTTTGGAGGGTGAAAGAATGTGGAGGTTAGGATAATCAAGTGTGGTGACAGATAACATCTGAGATATATATTTGTGGGAACAGAACTGAAAGTTTATAGTGAACAGTTAATAGATGGAGAAAGACTGAACTCAGACTACTTTAATTAAAAAAATATGATTGAGGAGGAACATGATCCAGATTTTTATAATGCTGATGGGTGCAGTTAAAATAATTTGAAGCCTTCTTGATTTAGACTTTGATCAAAGAACAATTAAGGTAGCTTATATTTAGACATAATGAGTTTCAAGTGAAACTGGAAATTAGAAGAAACTACTTTCTCCAACAGAGTTGTGTTACTTCACTTTTTCAAGAAAAAAATGGAAAAATAGCTCTTCACAATCTATTTGTTTTTCATTATGTCTGTTAAGTACTACTCTGTGACAAGAGTCAGCATTGTGGTTTTTAAACTATGCCCCTGTTCTTCTCTCCCTCCATTTTGTTCAGGTTCCTGTTTCATTCAAATGATTATATGTGAAACATTGATCTAAGTTTTTATTTTCAAGAAACTGCAAACTATTGTCTGCTTTTTAATCTCAGATTTGCAGTGTTTCCAACTTACCTCTATTCATTTAAATGCATTTATGAGGAGGCAATGGTCTTGCCTACATGTGACTCCAGCCCACAGCAATCTGGTTGACTCTTAACTGCCCTCTGGACAATTAAGGATGGGCAATAAATGCTGGCCTAGCTAGTGATGCCCTCATCCTGTGAATAAAAAATAACTATATTTGATTACGACTGTTAGAGGTCCTCCAAGTCTATTTGTAAACAATGCATTGAGACAAGAAAGCTTGGACAGAAACTGTTTATTATTTGCCATAGAGTTTACATTACCACTCTAAACAATCTTCCCAATCCAGTGCCGGCCAATTCTTCTTTATATACACATTATAGATATAATTAACTAATCAACATACAAAACCTCTTTAGCTTTTTACACTAAACTATTAAATATTTAACATCTATCAACAGAAACTATTAGATACTAACTGATTCCTTGTTTTTTTCTCGAAAGGAAGTTAATACCCTAACAAAAACTTTTCATAAGAAAGAAATTAAATCATAATATATTATACGATCAATCAGTACTATATTCTGTATTCCCCATCTTGCACACAAAATAAATTTCAATAAGATTACAACACAAAATTTTTCAATGTTCTCATACTTACTCAGAACACAAGGTTGGAAGGTCATCCAACAATTTCATTGGATATGTGCTTCTTTTTTGTAATACAGTATGTTACTGGAGGCTTGATTTGACTCCTTTTATTTCAGAAATGTCATTCTTTCCAAAGCCTCTTTTAAAGTCACCAGATCAATCCTCAACCTCTTTTCCATTTCACTTTGTCGAGTGGACATCATCTCTGAACAAACAGTTCCCAATACTATGGCAACGTAGTTTCCCCAATTGCCCCTTTTCCAGGAATGTCTTTAAAATTCTCATCAAATACACAGCCATATCTATTGCTTCTATAAGCACAAGGAACTCTGCAGTTCAGGTATTTTTTTACAAATGTCCTTATTTTTTCAATACCAAAGCTAATGGAATGAAATGATAAATGTTGTCCATTAAAATGCAAAGAATTCTATTACATGTGAATAATCATCAGGAGGATTAGTATGTGAGGTGTCACTAAAGATGACGAATTTCATTCTTTATATGTCCACCAAAGGCTGGAAATCTTGGGGGAGGAAATGGCGTAGTGGTATTATAGCTAGATTACTCATCCAGAAACTTGTAGAATTTTTAAAAATGCACCTTTGAAATTGCTCCCCTTGCAAAAACACTGCTTTGACATCAATAGATTTACATACCCATAAGTATATTGCTAAAAATGCTAGGAAAATCTTTAAACTTACTTTTCCAGCTGTTGGGCAGGCTACTTTCATTTCCTGGTTCTGTAGAAGGGTTATACCTGATGCTACCTGGCTTGCTGTGTTCTTCCAGCCTCCTGCTTGTCAAATTTGGATTCCAGCATTGGCAGTGTTTTTTGTCTCTAACCTTCATTTCCTGGTTGTCCTTTTTTTACATTTCTGAGGTACAAGTCTGGTTAGTTTATTATGTACAATTGGGAAATACTGTCTCCATATTAATGCATCTATAGGTGAATGTTTGCTATCCATTACCCAGCCCTCCACGAATACACCAAAATGAAGTTTTTTTTTGTTTACTCTCCTTTACCAGGTTCACTTCTTGGTTGTCGTGAGAGCAACTTGGTCATGTGGGTTTTTACTTCTGGTGAATCTCATTTGTTCCTTGGCCCTTGCACTTGTTAAGCTATATCCCCTACTATCAGTACTGGAAATAAAAAAAAAAGTGCAGGCATCACAGTTCCACTCTTATTAGAGAGGTGACTGGTGGTTTAACCTAAGGGTCTCCATGCTTCAGATGAGAGGATAGGATGAGAAAGAGAGTCCTTCATGGTAATCTCAGCTGGTATGGCAATTGAAACCATGATGTTAGGACCATTCTGCATTGCAAAGCAGTCATCCAGCTAACTGACACCCTTTTAGAAATGCAGGTCCCTTTAAGAGTCAAACAGAATAGTTCCAGAGTTAAATGAGAGCAGGTAATGCGTTGGATAATTGGAAACATGGATGATTTAATGGTGCTGGATAACAGATCAAGAGTACAATGGTTTGGCAGTAAGAAAGGAGCCACTCAGTTGTGTGTAAGAGCATTTCTGGAAATAAAGAAAATATCATAGAGCTGGCTTCAACCTCCTCCAACTCCATTTTAACTGAGAGCCCTCCCTACCTTTCCTCACTTGTTGCACTGCGTGCTTGTAAATGTTTTCTGTAGTTTCAAACAGAGATGTTATGCTGGTGGAGGAAAATGTTTTTAAGAAGTAACACAAGTGATCTGATTTTAAAAAAAAGAGCTGGTTCTTCTCAATTATGGGCTTATGGACAAATAAAGGCTCCAGAAGGGAAAGATGGAAACTGGTATTTATGTTAAATTATAAATTTAAAATAAAACGCCTCTTAATTTAGAAAGAACTTATGTAGATCATGGCATGATTTTCCTCACAAATTTGTTACTAAAAGGACTTTCTGCCTCTGTGCATGTTGTTATACTATTCAGACTCTTAAATCTACCTTGAATTCTACACTGGTGAATTCTCCTCCATTATCTATTACGAATTTAGTCGATCTCACAATCTTACTCCCATCCATCTTTTAATTATTTTGCTTATAATTACAATTTTATCTTTGCTACAAACTACCTTTTAGATGAATCTTGTTGCTTTATCAACAAATGTAGAAGAAAACATATTTTACTGTTAATATCCTGGATAATTTTTGTGTATTCCTCATCTAGTACCCATACAACCTTAAATTGAATTTTTAGCTATGACAAGCTGGATTGCAAATTCTTGACACAATTTTGAAATAACTTGCTGCTTCTTTTTTAAATCCCTATCCCTGGAAGCCATTATTACTTCTTTCGCATTTGCTTAGAGACCTTTTTAATTAAGGGAATGTAATAATCTCCTGTGTAAATTGCAAAATTACTAACATCTCCCAAAGACAACTGCTTTATCATGATCCATATCTAACTTTTTTTGGCTCTTTCCATTGAATGATTATTTTATAGTAAAGGTACTTCACTGGATATTACATCAGTACTAATGAAGGGATTTCCCCTCTATCTTTCACAAAATTATTACACTTTCTAGTGATTTCAATGTGTTATCAACATTGAACCAGAGGCAAGTAGGATGATCATATTCTTTGATGTTGCTTCAGCCCTCCTTACTTAAACAATTCACATGACACTTTGTCTAGTCCACTACACATACCAGAAATATCCACCCACTATCTCCAGCTGCTCTGTTGAAAAATCTGTGATTAGGATGCTCTCGACATGACAGCAACTTCTGATGAGCCATATGATTCCTTCTGATTGATCAGTATTGTCCTCCCTTTCTAAGCCTTCTATGTCATGACTTAGAATGGTTTTCAGCAAAATCACTAGTCAAAAATCCTTTGAATACTTTTTAGATCATTGAAGGCATTATGATACTTTGAGTCATTTTAAGTCATGTGAAACACCTCTTAACTGCTCCATTCTCATGTTCATCTTCCTCCAGAATCATCCAAATCTTAGAATGATAAAATTATACAGTACAGTAAAGGTCCTTCAGTCCCTTGAATCTGCACCAACAAGAACTAGTGTTCTGAGTTATCCTGCCTCAACTACCTTCCCAGGCAGTGCATTCCAGATACCCACCATCATCTAGATGAAAACATTTCCTTAAATCCCTTCTAAACTTCCTGCCTCTTGTCTTAAAACTATTCCCCATTGTTATTGACTCTTCAACGACTGGAAACAGCTGCTCTCTATCTACTCTGTACATGACCCTCATAACATTATTCTCCTCAATCAGGACCCCTGTCAGCCTTCTCTGCTCCAAAGAAAACAATCTAAAGCTCTCTAGCCTCTCCTCATATTTAAACTGTTCCATCCCAGGTAACATCCTGGTGAATCGCATCTGTACCCCTCCAGTGAAGTCACATCCTTCCTATAGTGTAATGACTAAAACTGCAGACAGTGATATCCTTTCACCTCTTATAGCTGTCAAGAATGTTTTTAATTTCACCCTTCTCACTTAAAAGTCATCTTTCTGACAGCCATATGGATGGCAAGTTTGAATAGTTTTGAAATGCAGAGCATGGTATCCTCCATATTGGGTGTCATTGCTGACAAGCTCATTTGTGTCACATGACCACTGGAAATGAATACTTTCCTAAAAGCATTTTCAAAACTTTAGGCATTTGATTTAGAACCATTCTGTCTCTTTGAATCAATGTCCAGTTAAAGCCTCTAAACTATCCATGTCTTAATCCAATCCAACAACTTGCAGGCAAGAATAGAAGTAGGAATTTCCAGTTGCGATCACTGCAATCTTGCATATGATTGATTAAACTCCATGATGTATTCTGCTGTGGAAGAATCATCCAGTTTTCAGAATTTAGTTTTCAGTCCTATCCTAACACTTTATGCCTGACTTCAAACATCATTCTTTCGCATTCTCTTGGGGAGGCAATAGCCTAGTGATATTATTGCTGGACCGTTAATCCAGAGACCCAGATAACATTCTGAGGACCAGGGGTCAAATCCTGCCATGTGGAATTTGAATTCAATAAATATTTGGAAGTAAGAATCTAACAATGGCCATTAATCCATTGTCAATTGTCAGGTAAAACCCATCTGGTTCACTAATGTCCTTTAGGGAAGTACTCTTCAGAAGTTTAGTGTGGGCTTATTGGGCTGAATGGCCTGTTTCCTGTAGGGATTCTATGATTCTTTGAAACTGCCATCCTCTCCTTGTCTGGTCTACATGTGACTCCAGACCCACAGCAACTTGGTTGGCTCTTAACTGACCTCTAAGCAATTAGGGATGGGCAACAAATGTTGCCTAGCCAGTGACATCCTTATCCCATAAATGAGTAAAGAAAGAAAAGCAGTTTTCTTAAAAAAACTCCAATTCAAATGTTCTACCTGAAAGTAAGTCTTAGTCTTTAGCCTTTACTTTTGCTAAAGACTTCAGTTCTAGAAAATATCATTTTCAGACTTCTAGTGCAATCTAACTGAGACATGGAGCAGCTGATGATGCTAGGACAGCTGCAGAGACTACAGTCTATGGTTCCAAGTCATAACTATACTATTCAGTGTAAAAGTTAAATTGACTCAAGGTCAGTAGGAATTGTCAGTACTAAGCCATGGGATTGAAATTTATAGATTTATCAACATTATTTTATAGATTTGTCAACAAAGTGCATGATGTGTTTCTGAAATCAGCCATACTGTAATACTATCAAACTGAAAGCATCATCAACAATAGTACAAGGTGATGCTTTTGACCGTGTAGATCATAAATCCCAATCAACAATGGCCTTTGTTTAGGAATGAGCATGTCATGTGTAATCTAACTTTCAAATGTCACAACAGTTGACAGCAAAGTATTCGACATGAATCCATTTAGATAACACTACACGATGATATCTCACAAGAATCTCACAAACTAAACCTTATTATATTTTTATCCATTGTAAACACTACCTTTGCTGGAAACTGAAGATTTTTCATTCTATGTATTCTTAAGCATCATATCATAAGTCAAGCATTGTGCTTAATACATTCATTGATATTTTATAATCAACTTGTTCAGAGATGTTATGGCACACCTCTGGAGCGGGTGGGACTTGAACACAGGCCTCCTGGTTCAGAGCTAAGGATACTACCATCACAACTCTGGGGTCCTAATTGGGTATTCCTAATCACTCTCGTCAGAGATGTTACTATACATCACTAGAGCAGGTAGAACTTGAACCTGAGCTATCTTGCTCTGAGGCAGGAATACTACCATAGTGCAAAAGAATCCATCAACGTGTTATGACAAACTCCATCGTTGAATGCAAAAGACCTGCTTTGAGTGCTATCTGTGCCAACGAGCATGTAAACATGTTCAAACACATTCAAAAATGTGCACTGAAACTGATACTGGATAATGTACCAAATCACCTCTGACACAAACAAACAACTGAATAGTTTTCTTTTTTGAAAGGCAGAAAAAAAGATTATTTCTGGACTTGGCTAGGAAGCTTTTGCATTCCATTTCCTATTGCCACAATCATGCAAAAAATTACATGATAAAATTAAAGAGAAAATACTCCATTCTCTGACTAAGATATAGAACATGTAGACTATGAGATAGTACATCCCCCTGCTTTAGAAAACCAATAAATAATTTGTAAATGATTGAGAACTGAATGAACTCAAACTGACAATATATAGTCATGATTCGGAGATGCCGGTGTTGGACTGGGGTGTACAAAGTTAAAAATCACACAACACCAGGTTATAGTCCAACAGGTTTAATTGGAAGCACACTAGCGTTCGGAGCGACGCTCCTTCATCAGGTGATTGTGGAGGGCTCGATCGTAACACAGAATTTATAGCAAAAATTTGCAGTGTGATGTAACTGAAATTATACATTGAAGAATTATACATTGAACAGACAGTCAGTTCTTCAATGTATAATTTCAGTTACATCACACTGCAAACGTTTGCTATAAATTCTGTGTTACGATCGAGCCCACCACAATCACCTGATGAAGGAGCGTCGATCCGAAAACTAGTGTGCTTCCAATTAAACCTGTTGGACTATAACCTGGTGTTGTGTGATTTTTAACTTTGTACACCCCAGTCCAATACCGGCATCTCAGAGTGTCTTAAGTCTGTGAGGGGGTGCATGTGTGGGAGTCTGTGTGTCTATAAGGGTGTGTGTGGGTGTCTGTGTGTGCGTCTGTGTGTATTTGTGTCCGTGTGCATGCGAGAGTGTGTGTGTGTGTGTAGGAATATCTGTGTGTCTGTGTGTGTGTGTGTAGTGCAATGGTGATCACCTGTAATGTGACATGAACCCAAGGTCCCGGTTGAGGCCCTCCTTATGGGTACCAAACTTAGCTATCAGCAAAAAGGGTTTTGTGATTTACACATGAAAGAAGTGAAACTATCACTGTATTCTAACAGATGAAAGGCTTAACAGACAATCAATTCTTCAATGTATAATTTCAGTTACATCACACTGCAAATTTTTGCTATAAATTCTGTGTTACGATCGAGCCCTCCACAATCACCTGATGAAGGAGTGTCGCTCCGAAAGCTAGTGTGCTTCCAATTAAACCTGTTGGACTATAACCTGGTGTTGTGTGATTTTTAACAATATATAGTCAATGGACTTCAATACAAACTGTGGAACGCAGAAGTCCTTACGTGATTATTCTGTAAATGAAGGAGACTTGCATTTTGCAACGTATTGCAATTATTTGTCTGCAAAAATATTTGTAATTTGTGAAATCCCTTTATTTTATGCTTTAGTTTTCTTGTAATGATTATCTGTGATATGAATAATGATTACAAGCCTTACTTTTATCATCATCAGAATTCAACACCTGTCACCATGGTGATTTTTCAGTCAACCATTTATTAAATCTAGTAATCTGTCTCTGACCCTTGGTATGGTAAGGAGAAAATGCAAGCATACAAATTTAACTCACATGAGAAATGGATGAGAAACCATAGGATGAACATGTATAATGAAGATTCCTATGACAAGGTGAAAACAGTACTGGTAAGACATTGCTATTATCAAATCATGTAGCTATGGGCTAACAGTTGAATGAATGCATAAACCAGTTACAAAAATGCATGTATATGGAGCAGCTACAACTAGCTTATTTTAAACTCACATTTCAAGAGCTGGCATGAACCACCTCACAAACAATTATTCTATCCCCACTATTATTCATGTCATTTGAATGAAATGATTCTTAATATATTTATTATTGGCATGAAGGACTCTAATAGATCTGAGTGTATTGAGATCAGAGGACAATCCTTCTGTTTGTTTGATCATTGCTCAACAAAAAATGATGATGGTTGTTGTCATTGCAGACCAATATTGTAGACCAAGGCAATAACTGCAGGATTTTTTCAGAACAACTTCTGCAGTTACACTTCATCAGTTGCTTCATTAATGATTTTGCCTCCATTGTAAATTCAGAAATAATGCTGGCAGCAAATGATTCCATAGGGTTTAGCTCCATTCTGATAATTAAGAAGCCCATGCCAGTCTACAGCAGGCTTTAGACAAAATCTTGCCTTGTGCGTAGCAGGTAACATTTGCACCACAGTTACCTCTAACAAACAAACGTCAAAAGATCTAAACTTCACCAGCAGTAACACTGCCCTGCAACATCCTGGAATCACCAATGATCAGAAGTAAATGGGACCAACATGAAAACTGCAAGACCTGCGTAGAGATAGGACTATTAGTGATGGGTAATACATTTTACCTCGCAAGTTGTCCACACCTTGAGAACAAATATTTTATGCTATGTATGTGAAGAATCATTAAGATCCCACATTGACCCATGTACTTAGAGTCATAAAGTCATAGAGATGTACAGCACGGAAACAGATCCTTCGGTCCAAACTGTCCATGCCGACCAGATATCCCAACCCAATCTAGTCCCACCTGCCAGCACCGGGCACATAATCCCTCCAAACCTTTCCTATCTATATACCCATCCAAATGCCTTTTGAATGTTGCAATTGTACTAGCCTCCATCACTTCCTCTGACAGTTAATTCCATACATGTACCACACTCTGTGTGAAAAAGTTGCCCCTTAGGTCTCCTTTATATCCTTCCCATCTTACTATAAACCTATGCCCTCCTGTTCTGGATTCTCCCGCCCCAGGGAAAAGACTCTGTCTACTTATTCCATCCATGTCCCTCATGATTTTATATACCTCTATAAGGTCACCCCTCAGCCTCCAATGCTCCAGAGAAAACAGCCCTCGCCTATTCAATCTCTTCCTATAGCTCAAATCCTCCAACCCTGGCAACATCCTTGTAAATCTTTACTGAACCCTTTCAAGTTTCACAACATCTTTCCGATAGGAAGGAGACCAGAATTGCATGCAATATTCCAACAGTGGCCTAACCAATGTCCTGTACAACTTCTTCTTAGGAAATGAATCAGAGGCTTGATCTTTGGAATCTTGCAAGAATAGCAGAAACAGCAGAAGCAGTGTGTTCTTCCATACATTTTAGCAATGAACAATGGCATAATTCCGATTATGGGGAGTTTTGAGAAGGAACAATAAAACAATGTGAGCTCTTCGTGTCTCTCATTCTTTTGATGGCACCTACTTGCTTTACTTTCTACATAAATCGTTGCACAGAAATACAGTAAATCACAGGTCTACATTCTACTAAAGACATGAAACCATGGTGACACTCACAGGGGTCTGTGTAGTTATGCACATTAGTGCTAAGTAAATGTTGCTATTAATTAAAATGTCATGCTGCCTATGCCTGCTCTGTTAATAATAAAGGATAACATCACATTGATAAGCAACTAGTAAGATGTAAGGCAACATTGGGCAAGCAGATAGGATATACATCATTAAAGTTAACATATGGCAAATGTCTTAATGCAGATGCTCAGGGGAGAAAGCCATCAATCAATTGCTGCTGTGATTCTTGTACTGCCTCTGGTCTTTAGTGGACAGATGTTATTGCCCCTTCTTGGTGTCCTTTAGCACATGACTGCACTGATCATTGGTGAAGGACATGTTAATGTCCCCCAAAACGACAGTGTTAAGTCATTACACTGTCTTTCTGGGTGCATTTGCATAGCAGTCGTGAGACCAGTCCAGGCAGGAAAGGTACCTTTTTAGCTCATCAGGCCTAATTTAAGTATGAGCTGAAAATGTGTTGCTGGAAAAGCGCAGCAGGTCAGGCAGCATCCAGGGAACAGGAGAATCGACGTTTCGGGCATAAGCCCTTCTTCAGGAATTTAAGTATGGGCCTTTAATGCTTCTGAATAAATTGCATAGGAACAATATGAGCCATTGGAGAAATGAAAATTACTTTTCAACGACTGCTGCAGGGGTATCAGAGAAGATCTCATCACTGAAGTCTTTTCTGTGCAGAAGAGTCCAACTTTGACAAGATCCTACCCTTTCTGTCAAAAAAACATACAAAAGAAAATTTCATCAAATCACGAGCATAAACGGAAGGTAAGATAATCTCTCTTTGCTGGTAAATAAGTATGCTGATAATCATCAGCTGAGTGACCAAATCAACACCAAGTAAATATATTCTCTACTCTATGTCTCAAATTTTTATTAAAAGCAAGGCATAATTATATGAAATCTGCTTCATCACAATAAAGCCAGAACTGTTCTCTCCAAACATCAAGGGCTGGATTTTATGCTGCTATGCTGGTGGGTTTAAAATCAGTGGGAACTCATTAAACCAGCAGCAACCTGCTCTCCACCTACTTATCAGCCGCTGCCTCAGGAATTGAGCCAGTGATGGTGTTAGCATCAGATGGTTTTTGTGCCAATTGGCACCTTAATGTTGGCAGTTAATTCTCACTTATGTGCTTCATCTAGGTTAACTTCTGACAGGACAGGCAAAAAATGAGTAGCTAGTCCATCTGATTTCATGTGCAGGTTAGTGCTGCTGGGAGCCTCCCATTTGAGGGTCTCACAATTGCCAGTCTCTCTGCTCTGGTTACCCTGCCCACCTGTTGTTCTCTCAAATCCCAGCTCCTCAATCCCATCGCCAGGGATTGCCTATGGCGAGACACCCATTTATCCAAATCCCTATATGACCACGCACTTCCATTTCCAAAGTGATGGAAAGCTGCCAGCTTCTGATTGGCTAGCAGCACACCAAGGTCTTGTTCCTAAAGTTCTGTCTCCAGGCTATAACAGCCAAATGGTCCCAGGGAAGCCAAGGTTCCCCTTTGCAGACTCCCTCAGACATTTTAACTGAGATGATGGGATATTGGCACTTTATATAATTGAGATTGATGTGGTACATAGCCTCTCTTTCACTTATTTTAATGCTTCACATAGATGCACCCTGAGGTCAAAATAAATCTGCTGCATACTATGAAACATTGACTTCATCTCCCAAGTCAAGAACAATATATAACCATAAATTCCACAACCCTCTTCTCATGAGCCACAAAATTGACAATTAGGCATGTCCTTTGTGATAGCTTTATTCTTATGTGTAATACATCCTTCAATAGTACTGAGAACATAGAGGACATTTGGGACTTGTGTTCAAAATGCCAGAGGAAAACTGAACAAAAAGATGTGGGAGCATATGAAATTGGTAAACCAATGGAAAGGGTTTATTGGATGTACATGTGAATATTGTTTTTCAGATGAAATGCATAGTCATAGAGCAAGAACCCAACCCCTAACCCTTTACTTAAGTCAGAATATATTGTAACAAATTAGTTGCCTAGATGGCTGCAGCTCCAACAACACTACCTAGAGTAAGGCAGCCTGTTTAATTACCATCCTTTCCACCACCTTCAACATTGACTCACTTCATCATTGGTGCACAGTGTCAAAAGTGGGTACCATCTACAAGATGCAGTGCAATAACTCATCAAAGTTCCTTCATTACCTTCTAACCCTGTGACCTCTACCACCTAGAAGATCAAGGGTAGCAGATGCACAGGAGTGTTACTACCTGCAAATTCCCTTCCAAGTCATTCATCATTCTGACTGCATTAAAATATCACAGTTCCTTCAGTGTCATTGGGTTGAAATCATGAAATACCCTTCCTAACAAGATTGTGGATGTCCCTACACACCAAGGGCTGATGTGGTTCCAGAAGGTAGCTTAGCACTACTGTCACCAGGACTGTTAGGGTTGGATAATAATTTGTTCATGGTATGTCGGCCAGCCAGCAATATTCATATTTCATGAATTAAAAGAAAATTGCGCTTTTTGCTTGTTAAGAATGTGATAACTGGTCACTAAATGCATTACTCCCACGCTTTGAAGGTTACCATAATGATAGTACAGAAGATGCCACAATAGTGATGAAAAACATAACATAATAAACTAAATAATTTTAACTACAACAAAACGCATTACCAGTTTTGATTGACATTAAAGAATTGCAACATAACAATTTGACTCACACAAACTATGGACACAATCAATCACAAACAACAGCAAAAGATTGCTAAAGTACACTGCAGTGGAGACAAACTAAAGAATAGGAACCAATGATTAATTATTTATTAGCCAACCAAACATCACTAATCAAATAAATTTATACAACATCAGGCTCCAAAAAATATAAAAATAATACAGTGGGAATTAGTAAATTAACGAAACACTGAACAGCAATGAAATAACAACGTAATAGAATGGCAGGCACACCAACAAGTCAATAATTAACAGAGCACCATTAAATGAATGAATTAATAGATTATTAGCCAAAGCCATGTTCATATTTAAATACACAAACTATCAGTAATGTAATACAATCAAAAGGCAGCAAATACCAAAATTTAACAAACTAACCCAGCACAAGCAAATTCAACCAATTAATAAACTGATGGAAAAACAGGTGCTTGAGAATTATTTAGCTCATACAGCAATGAGCAAGGCAACATATTAGTGGAGCAGCAGGATCCAGTAAATTTGTAACTGAATGGATGTGCATGCATCAGTGAATTAATAGATTAAGAGAATTACAGGCAGCCCCACAAAGTAATATTTTAATAAAGAAGAGCCAAAGGATGGATTTCTGAGTCAAACACTCTGGGGGAGAGCAGGTCTTAGCAGAACTGACTTCAGAGCCAGATATGGCATCACAAATCTTCAGTCTTTGTGGGAAATGCAGGGGGAAAGGTCTTACACAGAATATGGGACAAAGGGACACAATACAACAGCTAGCACTGAGAGCCTGGCAGGGCAAGTGTTGCCACTGGCTTCTATGGTTATAAAATACTTGCATGGGGAACTATTATTTTGATAATCTCCTGATATTTCTTGAGTGGATCTTGATGAACAAATACTAACTAAATTAAAACAAAAGAAGCCAGAGCTTCAGCTATGTTCTGGGCAGTTTATTCTCAGTGGGTCTCAGGTGCTGGGATTTCCTATTAGCCCTTGGATTTTCCTATTCTGTGATCAGTGAAGAAGGCTTAAGGATTTTCTTT
>NW_025208658.1:12087-15000 GCF_004010195.1 Chiloscyllium plagiosum | reverse complement strand
ATACAGTACAAATTCTAAGCATAGACCTGCATGATATCAAATTACAATTAATTCAAATGACATCAGAACTCCTTAATTAGGTTACTGGCTGTACTCCCCAGTGTTTTATTATTCTCTGTAGAAAAGATCCATGTGAAATTTGTAATTAGAATGCTATGCTGTAATTATTGCTCAACATTTAATGAGCTAATTCAAGCCTGCTTATTGTTGATCAACCTTTAAGTGTGGTTTTCTGTAAATCATGTAATTTATAAATGATTGTGTATTTTCAAGAACATTTCCCACTAATTTCCTTTGGACCTACTAGGTGGTCACATGTTGCATAAGCAACAGAGAAATAAGAATCGTCCGTTCAAGATTTCAAAGTAAACCAGACAAAATATATAACATAGTTGGAAATATTAGAACAGCACATTGCAAAATCAACAAGTATTTTATTTTTTAAACAATTTCCCACATTTTGTCAAAGTGTGATGGACACTGGAACTTTGACAATCAAATTTTGTTTTAAAATATTCTAAACAGGATCAACAATTCTAAACAAAAAAAAATATGCTGGAAATTTGAAACAAAAATTGTTGTAGAAACTCAGCCAGCCTGGCAGCTTTTGTAGAGAGAAAGAAGAGTCAACATTTCAGGTCTAGAACTCATTCAAAAGAAGGGTCACTATGCCCGAAACATTGACTGTTTTCTCTCCACTGATGCCAGCAGACCTGCTGAGTTTCTTCAGCAATTCTGCTTTTGTTTCAACAATTCTAAAGTTCACTTCTGCATTTTTAAATTTATAATGTTTAACAAAATGTGAAATGAGATAATACAGTTAGTTGCGCCACAAAATCTAGGAATGAACAAGTGATTCTCAGTTGGCTTCTAGAAGAAAAGTAACGTACTGCTCATTGACCTTTATCAGACAGGCTTATTCATATGCATGCAAACTTTATCCTGAAACAGAAAGATTTTCTTACTTACCGGCTATTCTTGATGTAATATATGAAATGTCCAAATCTCCTTTAGCATAGCTAGTCAAAAAAACATAGAAACAGCAAATAAGAATAGATTGCACAGTAGGGAAGAGTAAGAGATACAGTTCAACTGTTGAAATTGCACACAAGGGTGCAGATCAGCCCATCGTGTCTGTACTGAATCACTGCATCTTCCAGCTAGTCCCATTCCCTGCCCTTTCCCCTCATATCCCGACTACTCTTTCCCTTTCAGGTATATATCCAATTCAGTTTTGACAATTATTAGACAATCTGCAACCACTATCTTTACAGGCAAATAACGTGAAGCTAAATACCCTTGGACAAGAAGCCAAAATAAAAACACGTGATAGCAATAAATACAGGGTATGCTTGCAAATTAATGTTTACCAAATATACATCTAATTTTCATTTGAGTTATGACAGAACCTATTCTATATCTATTTTTGAAAAACCCATTCTCTCTACTATTAGACAAACTACCTTAGCTCATGTGTGCGAACCTCCAGCTCTCCATTCCTGCACTCTTTTAAACATGCACCACAGAGTTTAGATTCTCCTTTCTTCTTCTTACTCCTAAAATGTATGACTTTATCCATCTCTGCATTAAATTTAGTTGCCTTGTGTTCTATCCAACTCGCCAGTTTATATCTTCCTGGTGTCTGTTAATATTCGGCTTATTGGTTACGACATTTCTAAGTTTTGTGCCACTCTTAAACTTTGCTTCCAATACAAAATTTCGAGGTCATACGTGTCAAACGTAATTCTGGTCCTCAGACTGACCCTAAATAGGAGTTCTCTCTGCAGTATTCCATAAGTGTTTGCACACAACTTTCCAAGTGCCATCTGGCAGAAATATGTCCTTTCAGGGCAGGCCCTCTGTCACAGATAATAATGAAACTGAGCCACCACCACTCCACTTCACCAAGACTGTGGATACTGGAACAAGGGGCAATTTTAGAGACAGAGATCAACAGACTTTTTTTTTTATCGATAAGGGTATCACAAGTGAAGAACAAAGGTAAGAGATAGCTTTGAGGAGCAGATGCGCCATCATCTAATATTTAAACCAGCTTGCAATTTTTCAGCAGTTCATTCAATAAAATATATCAGTTGTCACTAGTAATAAGTGACAAAATAACTTTAAAGGAACAGGTTATAAAGTATTATTTTTTAACACATATCCTTTGAGTGGGGGGGGGGTGGGAGCAGTATATGATGTATTTATTTGATGACAATGAACTCCAAAATGTTGAACGGGAGATATTTTTGTATCTATGAATGTCCTATATTTCCACATTGCTTCTGCATACTGAAAAATGATGTTTGAAATAGCTGTTATGATGTTAAGAAGCTCAAGTGTGAAGACTGCCACCCAGGCAACTGCTCATGAGCCTTCATAATGACAAATAAAAGGGAGTGGTTCAAAGGACACCAGTCGATCAGTTGATGTGGCTCTGCCAGTGGGAAGTGGGTTGGGGAGATTAGGTATCATTCAAAATCATGAGCAATCCATGTCGTCCCGTAACCAGTATTTGGTTTGCTATTGGCATTCAATTGTATCGGGCACAACAGACCTCCACAGAATAAGAGCATCATGACTGCTGCCAAGATATTGAGCTGCATATTTCACTATCAATTGATACACAACAGCTGAAGTGAATGAGTGAAATCCCCGTTAGTTCCATTACACAGCATATATGACATGTGAGAGACAGTGAGGTCTGCAGATGCTGGAGATCAGAGTTGAGAGTATGGTGCTGGAAACGCACAGCAGGTCAGGCAGCATCCGAGGAACAGGAAAATCGACGTTTCAGGCCAGACCCTTCATCAGGAATGATGATTGAAGTCTCATTCCTAATGAAGGGCTCCGGCCCAAAACGTCGATTTTCCTGCTCCTCAGATGCTGCCTGACCTGTGCTTTTCCAGCACC
>NW_025208658.1:0-7556 GCF_004010195.1 Chiloscyllium plagiosum | reverse complement strand
GAGTGTCTGAGAGAGAGTGTGAGTGTGTGTGAAAGAGTGTGTGTGTGTGTGAGAGTGTGTGTGAGTGTGTGTGTGTGTGTGAGTGTGTGAGAGAGACGGTATCTTTCTGCAGATTTCTCTCAATCAGAATCTTTTCACCTTCTTTTCTCTTTCACCTTTCTTTCCCTCTTTTCTTCCATTTTCTCTTTATTACCTTCTGTATCTCTTTCCATCTCTGTCTCTCTTGGGTGCTCCCTGTTTCTGAATCCCTCTCCCAGTTCCATTTTCAGTTTGTATCTTTCTCTGAAAGTGATGAGCTGATGTCTGGTTGAAAGTGAAACCCTGGGCTTTTTGTGACAGCCCGGCTGCTGGCAGCCTGGCTCTATCTCCAGCTCCTTTATTCATGTTCACTGAACACCAAGGATCTTGTTGGAAATATCACTTTTATTTTGAGGAATAATACTGTCAGAGTAAACCATGCACTCAGCACCTGTATTGGCACTGCCCACACTCCAGTATACTACTTGGAGAACTCTGGTATTTCTGGGGCTGACTGCCTACTGGTAGTGTGCCGAGTCTCACTCCCTGGCAGTGTGTCTCAGTTTGTATCTCCCTGTCTCCTTCTGTCTATCTGTCTCTCTCTTGCTGCATGTCTCCCTGTCTGTTTCTATGTCTGCGTGCTGTTATTTTCCTCTATATGTGCCTCAGTATCTCTGTCTGGAAGTGTGTACGATGGTGTATGAATGTGTGACTTTGTGATTTTTCAGGATGACCGGACATCTCCCTCCATTGACACGTGGCGAGTGATGAATCGGAAACCTGGGAGGGTTTGTCGGAGTCTTTTTGGTCCGGTCGACCGGGAGCAGGTCGCAGCTGAGCTGAGGACTGAGTTGCGGACTCAGCTGGAGGCAGCCAAGAAGCGGTGGGCGTTTGACTTTGAGCGGGAACGGCCAGTGCAGGGGGCCCTCCAGTGGGAGGCAGTGCCGAGTCACGCCGTCCCACATTTCTATCGGACCTCTGTGTGTGGTGGCCCACAAAAGGGACTGCCAAGCGAGGCTGGGGAGAGGAAGAGGTCACCGCAGCAGGAATCTAACCAACCACAGAAAGCTCAGAGCCGTAAGAGGAAGCAAACTGTCATCACAGGTAACGCGTAACGACAAGGACGTTGGCCTGAGGGGGTTAACTCGGAGGCCCTTTGTATCTGAAATTTATATTGACAGACCCTGGGGTTCTGGTGGGGCAGTGGTAGTACCCTTACCTCTTAGCTAGGAGGCTAGGATTCAAGTCCCTCCTGCACTAGAGGTGTGTAATAACATCCCTGAACACGGTACGCAATAATATACATGACAGTCCCTGGACAAAGTTGGCCAGGTCCAGATTAATTCCTGGAATTAGATCAATACATGAAGAGAGACTGGATTAGCTAGGACTATATTCATTGGCATTTTAGAACAATGAGTGGGGGTTCCCATAGAAACTGATCAAACTCTGACAGGGTAAACACAGGAAGGATGTTCCCGATGACCAGGAAGTCCAGGACCAGGGGGGGTCACAGTTTCTGGATACAGGGTCGGCCATTTAGGACAGAATGAGGAGAAATGTCTTCACAGTAGGGAGTCTGTTCAATTCTCTAGCCTAGAAAGCAGTCGTGACCAAAACATTGAACATTATCAACAAGGAGTTAGATCTTTTCCTTAGGACATTCCTGATGAAGGGCTTATGCCTGAAACATCGATTCTCCTGCTCCTCGGGTGCTGCCTGACCTGCTGGACTTTTCCAGCACCACACTCTCGACCCTGATCTCCACCATCTGCCGTCCTCACTTTCTCCTAGTTCTTCAGGCTAAAGGGTTGGACTTTTTGTTAGTCAGGTGTGTGCTGAAGATGAGAGTGGTCAGTCCTTCACCATTTACCATTCGATAGCCCCCTGGGAAATCTGCTACCACCAGCCATTCTGTTCAGGCCGGCCCAGAGGAGACTGTCACAGAAGCAGTGATCAGCCCTGGGCTCCTCTGACGCTATACTGATAATGTCATGTGAGATTGACGAAACCAGCAGCAACACAGGAATCCTCTGTCAGCTGAAAGGAATGGAGAAGATAAACAAAATCAACTGAAAAAAAAGGAAGTGCCTTTGAATCCAGCAGCGTTTTAGCCAGAGCTCCTGAGGCAGCTGTGGTAATGCTCAGGCAGTCTGCACGGGATGGGCTGGAGCAGCAAACAGCCTTTGCTTGACAAACTGGAACAGACTGACACAGGGGAATGAATCAAACGTCAGGGAAGCTCAGGAAGACTCTGACGGAAGCTACGAGGAGATAAACTGGAAGAGTGCAATATCAGGCTCCAGGAGTAAGTTCAGTCCCTAGATGGACATTTAACTTACATTAAAGTTATAGAGGTTTACAGCACAGAAACAGGCCCTTCGGCCCAACTTGTCTGTGCTGCCCAGTTTCCACAATTAAACTTGTCCCAGTTGCCTGAGTTTGGTCCATATCCCTCTATACCTATCCCATCAGTGCACCTGTCTAAATGTGTCTTAAATGACAAAATTGTACTCACCTCCCTCACTACCTCTGGCAGCCTGTTCCAGACACTCACCACCCTCTGTCTGAAAAACATTGTCCCTGTGGACCCTTTTGTATCTCTCCCCTCTCATCTTAAACCAATGGCCTCCCCTACCCTGGGAAATGCTGTTCGCTATCACCCTTATCTAACCCTCTGATGAGGTTTATAGAGGTCATAGATCTTGATAAGGTCACCCCTCAGCCTCCTACAGTCCAGGGAGAAAAGTCCCAGCCTACCCAGAGAGAAAATGCTGGCAAATCTCAGCAGGTCATCTAATGCTGCCAGACCTGCTGAGATTTTCCAGCATGTTCTCTTTTGGCACTGCATCTGCAGTAATTTGCTTTTACCCAGCCTACCCAGCTTCTCCTTATAGCTCAAACCTTCCAGTTAGGTAATATCCCAGTAAATCTTTTCTGCACTCTTTCTAGTTTAATAATATCCTCTCTATAGCAGGGTGAGCAGAACAGCACATAGTAATCCAAACATGGCCTCACCAATGCTTGGCTGGGAAGCTGCATAAATCATTATCTTTATTAAAATGAACATCTTTTCTCTGTGAAAACCATTAGGATAGGCTGAAAACCATAACTAAAATGATAAATTACAATTTATCAAAACCAGCCATGCTGTAGGGAATTCTTTCAAGTAGAAGCATAATCTGCATATTTAAATCTATAAGTCAAAGGCAGAAGACTTTCTCAAAGAATTACTTTGGAGTGGAATAACAGTTTTCTTGTACAATTGAAAGTATTTAAAAGTAAAACCGAAATGATGTGGAAGGTCTTTCTCGCTGAGTGGAATGGCACCAACATGTTTGTATAGTTCTTTATATCAAAATCTTAAGTAAACAAATCAAATGTCGTCATTTTATTTTCAGGTGAATTTTGTTACAAAATGCAGTGAAAAGTATTGTGCAGTGTCACCACTCTCTGGCACCATTTTAAAACACTATATTCTATGGTTTGGTTTATTTTATTAAGTCACAAAAATGAAGAAATGACTAGAGGGTCCAACTTTACAGTCCTTCTTAGAACATAGAACATTCCAGCGCAGTACAGACCCTTCGGCCCTCGATGGCTTCACAGCTCAGCACAACAATCTGAAGCCTATCTAACCTACAATATTCCATTCTCACCCATATGTTTATCCAGTGACCATTTAAATGCCCTGAAAGTTGGTGAGTCCACTACTGTTGCAGGCAGCGTGTTCCACGCCCCTTACTATGCCCTACATTATCTATGCCCCTCATGATTTTATAAACCTCTATGAGGTCACCCCTCGGTCTCCTATGCTCCAGGGAAAACACCCTCTTCTTGCTAAGTGCTCTATCCTGTACCTGGTGGCCAGGCACAAGTCCCCTTCACCATACTGTCACTGCTGGAATAAAAGTTGCCCACTCTTCAGCACCATCTCACCGCCACCTGATGTCCTTGCCACCAGGAGTCCACGCCAATGCAGATGCCACTGATGGTGCCCGGGGGTACTGCACTTGCCCAAACTCACCTCTGCCACTGTCCTTGAATCTGGGCTGGACACAGACACCTCGGGGAACCCGGACTTTCCCCAACACTAAAGGTTTACATTTTTGCTATAAATTCTGTGTCTTACAAATGTGTCCTCCACAATCACCTGATGAAGGAGCGACGCTCCGAAAGCTAGTGTGCTTCCAATCAAACCTGTTGGATTATAACCTGGTGTTGTGTGATTGTTAACTTCGTACCCCCCAGTCCAACACCGGCATCTCCGAATCATAAGGAGAAAGAAATTGAGAAACGTGAGCAGGAAAGAAAAGAGAGGGAAATAGAAGTGAACCAGCCACAGGCTCAGAGGCCTGACTCCACTTTCTAGAAAAAAAACATGGGACATTGGAACAGAAATAGGCCATTCAGCCCATAGAGTCTGCTCCACCATTCAACCAGACCATGGCTGATCTGATAACCCGTAACTCCATTGTCCGGCCTTTTCCCAATAATCATTCCTGACTAAAAGCCTGTCTGTCTCAGCTCTGAATACACTGAATGATCCAACCTCGACAATGAGCGTTTTAACATGTTTCAAATGATTGAAAATAATTGTTAACATTTTATTACAAGAATACTTTTACAATTCAGTTATAGAAAAAAAACTTTGGAAAATTATTTGTCTTTTAAGTTGTTAAAGTAGAATTGAAGACGTACACTTTAAGCCTTTATTGAAGTAATGTGTCTTTGAAAATTTATCAGCTTGTAATAAGGTTTAACTTTTTTTTAACCAAGAATTAAAACGAAAAAAAACTTAAAGCCAGAAATTCTCTGACAAATTTTATGGAATAATTGAACTGAAGCTGAGGAGCTGAAGATATTGCAGAATTGACGTAATTTTATAAGAAAATTTCAGAATTTCAAGCAAGCAATTTAAAATAAACAAAAATTGAGCAAGTTATTACACCTCCAGGCAGTTGGCTAACGATTACGGAGTAAAGTTTCAACGTTTAAAGGAAACTTTGATAAGTGCACAAATAGGAAAGGTTTAGAGGGATATGGGCCAGGAGCAGGCGGGTGGGACTAGCTTAGTTTGGGATTAGGTTTGGCATGGGCTGGTTGGACCCAAGGGTCTGGTTCAGTGCTCTATGATTCTGTAAGGCTATAGATATCTGCAAACATGGAATTAAAGTGGCCAGTCTGGAGAAAATAATTCAGAAGATACCGAATTGTTCCAGGTTAATGCTGCAAACCACAAGCAGGACAAGTTAATTCTGTGCGACCTTTTCCCAGGTCATGTATTCACAGAGAAAAGGTGAAAGAGGACACTGATAACCTTGATGTTTTAAATGTATTTGGCATTTATTATACATGAGAACCAAATCATTACGAAAAGAACCAGATTTGCTAAAAGAGCACAGTTGTCAGGAGAATTTTGTAAATTTGGAGCCGGAACTAATTAGAGACAGAATTGTGGTTGGGATCTTTGATTCATCTATTTCAGTTCTTTCCCAAGCGGAGGATGAGCTCATGTTGTGATAGCCCACCCAGACTGTGTTGGAAGCTGAGGTTCAGAAGCAGCTGGGGAACAAAGGACAAATTTTCTCCAGAAGACCGTCAGAACATATCAACTTCACAAGCATTCCAAATAGTCACATGAGAAACCAACGCTAAGAGGGTTTGGACCTTTTGATGCTTGGAGTCACTGTCTAAGATGTAGAGTTAAACAAAACTACACAACAAAAGCAACGTCCAGTTCTATCACAAGGATATCATGTTCAAAAACCATGCAAAAACCAGAAATGATTCTCAAGCCAATGCTGGTTACATCCATGACGAACTCAATACTTAATAGAAGCTGCCCTCTTGACCAACATGAAATGTGTCAGCCAGAAGATGACTTCACAGCTCTCATCAAAAGCTGAAACACAGACGAATCGATGTCACTGACACTGGTGTTCAACACAGCCTTAAGTTTCCAAATGAAGAAGACATCATTGACTTCACTGGATTGGAGGAACTCTGCACTGATCCTCCACCCCACAGGAGAATTTTCGGCTCCTGAATAAACCACAACTAAAAGACAGTGTGGCATGCTGGGATACACTGTCAACACCCATCGTCCATCACACATGTCAAAAAATTCAAAAATGCTCTGGAGATGATTGGTCGCTGAAAGTCAACATTTTTTTCATAGAATCCTTATTGTGTGGAAGCGGGCCATTCGACCCATTGAGTCCACACTGACCTTCCAAAGAGCATTGCACCCAGACCCAACCTCCTACCCTATCCCTGTAACCCTGCATTTCCCATGGCTAACCCATCTAGCCTGCACATCCTTGGACACTATGGGGCAATTTAACACGGCCAACCCATCTAACCTGCTCATCTCCGGACTATGGGATTGAACCAGAGCAAATCCACACAGACACAGGGAGAATGTGCAAACTCCACACAGATGGTCACCTGAGGCTGGAATCGAACCCGGGTCCCTGGTGCTGTGAGACAGCAGTGCTAACCACTGACCCACCGTGTTGCCCCAAATTTCCTCCATACATGCACCAAAGTTTGCACTTACCCAGCCCATTGTGCAGAAATTCACAGCTTCAGCAAAGTTGAAGCCCTGGTTAAAACCACTGTGATAGGCTCTGGGGAATGTGATGACAAACTCTCCCTGCAGACTGATTAGTTCTCTAAACTGCCACTCTGTGAGCCAGTTTGTACAGAATCACCACAAAATGAAAGGAAAGATAACCAGCCCACCCCCCAGTTTGTCCCGATATTGATGTTCAAACCCTCTTCACCAAACTAAAGCTCACCCCTTCACCAAAGTCCGTGTGAATTTATAACAACAGAGATAGTGGTGGACGGGGGAGATAGTGAAGGGATAGTGGCACATGATATATATTAGTTTAAGCAATTTAAGGGTAAGAGCTTGGGGAAGATGTTTTATAAGGTGGTTGCCCTGATAGAGTTAAGCTGTTGTACAGATCAACTCACTGAGATGTATATGGCGTTGTCTGAAGGGCTCTAGACTAGAGACATTAGACAATAGACAATAGGTGCAGGAGTAGGCCATTCAGCCCTTTGAGCCTGCACCACCATTCAATATGATCATGGCTGATCATCCTTAATCAGTATCCTATTCCTGCCTTATCTCCATAACCCTTGGTTCCACTATCCTTGAGAGCTCTATCCAACTCTTTCTTAAATGAATCCAGAGACTGGGCCTCCACTGCCCACTCGGGCAGAGCATTCCACACAGCCACCACTCTCTGGGTGAAGAAGCTTCTCCTCATCTCTGTCCTAAATGGCCTACCCCGTATTTCTAAGCTGTGTCCTCTGGTTCGGCACTCACCCAACAGCGGAAACATGTTTCCTGCTGCCAGAGTGTCCAATCCTTTCATAATCTTACACGTCTCAATCAGATCCCCTCTCAATCTTCGACCTGTACAGCTGCAGAAGAACGTCTTTGCTTCTTTACTCAAACCTTCCTTTTATGAAGGCCAGCATGCTATTAGCCTTCTTTACTACCTGCTGTACCTGCATGCTTG
>NW_025208657.1:14304-15000 GCF_004010195.1 Chiloscyllium plagiosum | reverse complement strand
CAATCAAGACTCCCGCCCACCTTCTGAGGACCCCTTCGCCCACCTCCAACACACTGCATCCACCTGGACACCTCGAACACTTCTGCCACCTCCGCCTCCGAGCTTACTTTTACAATCAGGATTCCTGCCCACCTTCCGAGGACCCGTTCGCCCGCCTCCAACACACTCCATCTACCTGGACACCCTGTGCTGACCTATTACCCGCCCTCGACCTCTTCAATTCCAACTGCTGCCAGGACATTAACTGCCTCAACCTATCTACTCCCCCTCCCCCACTCCAACCTCTCACCCTCACAACCTGAAGCCCTCTGCTCCAATCCCAACTTTATCATCAAGCCAGCGGATAAAGGGGGTGCAGTGGTAGTCTGACGCACTGACCTCTACACCGCTGAAGCCAAACGCCAACTCGAAGACACCTCCTTCATGACCCCACCCCCCATCACCAAACCATCAACTCCCAGACCACACAGGACCTCATCACCTCAGGAGATCTCCCACCCACAGCTTCCAATCTCATAGTCCGGGAACCCCGCACTGCCCGGTTCTACCTCCTTCCCAAGATCCACAAGCCTGACCACCCTGGCCGACCCATTGTCTCAGCATGCTTCTGCCCCACTGAACCCATCTCTACCTACCTCAACACTGTCCTATTCCCCCTAGTCCAGGAACTCCCCACATTTGTTCGAGACACCACCC
>NW_025208657.1:13146-14140 GCF_004010195.1 Chiloscyllium plagiosum | reverse complement strand
ACAACCGACTTGACACTGACATTTTTTACAAACCCACCGACTCCCACAGCTACTTGGACTACACCTCTTCCCACCCTACCTCCTGCAAAAATCCCATCCCGTAATCCCAATTCCTCCGCCTCCGCCGTATCTGCTCCCAGGAGGACCAGTTCCACCACAGAACACACCAGATGGCCTCCTCCTTTAGAGACTGTAATTTCCCTTCCCACGTGGTTAAAGATGCCCTCCAATGCATCTCGTCCACATGCCACACCTCTGACCTCAGACCCCACCCCTCCAATCGTAACAAGGACAGAACCCCCCTGGTGCTCACCTTCCACCCTACCAATCTTCACATAAACCAAATCATCCGCCGACATTTCCACCACCTCCCAACGGTCCCCACCACAAGGGTTATATTTCCCTCCCCACCCCTTTCCGCCTTCTGCAAAGACTGTTCCCTCCGTGACTACCTGGTCAGGTCCACGCCCCCCTACAACCCACCCTCCCGTCCTGGCACCTTCCCCTGCCACCGCAGGAATTGCAAAACCTGCGCCCACACCTCCTCCCTCACCTTCATCCAAGGCCCTAAAAGGAGCCTTCCACATCCATCAAAGTTTTACCTGCACATCCACTAATATCATTTATTGTATCAGTTGCTCCCGATGCGGTCTCCTCTACACTAGAGAGTCTGGACACCTCCTAGCAGAGCGCTTTAGGGGACATCTCTGGGACACCCGCACCAATCAACCTCACCGACCTGTGGCCCAACATTTAACTCCCCCTCCCACTCTACTGAGGACATGGAGGTCCTGCGCCTCCTTCACCGCCGCTCCCTCATCGCCCGACGCCTGGAGGAAGAACGCCTCATCTTCTGCCTCGGAACACTTCAACCCCAGGGCATCAATGTGGACTTCAACAGTTTCCTCATTTCGCCTTCCCCCACCTCACCCCAGTTCCAAACTTCCAGCTCAGCACTGTCCCCATGACTTGTCCTACCTGCCTATCTTTCTTT
>NW_025208657.1:0-11947 GCF_004010195.1 Chiloscyllium plagiosum | reverse complement strand
TGTAGACACCTATCCCTGAGCATTGAACATTGCCGTGATTGGGCGTGTGGGCACCTATCCCTGAGCATTGAACATTGCCGTGATTGGGCGTGTGGGCACCTATCCCTGAGCATTGAACATTGCCGTGATTGGGCGTGTGGGCACCTATCCCTGAGCATTGAACATTGCCGTGATTGGGCGTGTGGGCACCTATCCCTGAGCATTGAACATTGCCGTGATTGGGCGTGTGGGCACCTATCCCTGAGCATTGAACATTGCCGTGATTGGGCGTGTGGGCACCTATCCCTGAGCATTGAACATTGCCGTGATTGTGCGTGCAGTCACCTATCCCTGAGCATTGAACATTGCCGTGATTGGGCGTGTGGACACCAATCCCTGAGCATTGAACATTGCTGTGATTGGGTGTGTGGACACCTATCCCTGAGCATTGAACATTGCCGTGATTGGGCGTGTGGGCACCTATCCCTGAGCATTGAACATTGCCGTGATTAGGCCTGTAGACACCTATCCCTGAGCATTGAACATTGCCGTGATTGGGCGTGTGGACACCTCTCCCTGAGCATTGAACATTGCTGTGATTGGGCGTGCGGACACCTATCCCTGAGCATTGAACATGCCATGATTGGGCGTGTGGACACCAATCCCTGAGCATTGAACATTGCCGTGATTGGGCGTGTGGACACCTCTCCCTGAGCATTGAACATTGCTGTGATTAGGCGTGTGGACACCAATCCCTGAGCATTGAACATTGCCGTGATTGGGCGTGTTGACTCCAATCCCTGAGCATTGAACATTGCCGTGATTGGGCGTGTGGGCACCAATCCCTGAGCATTGAACATTGCCGTGACTGGGCATGCTGACACCTATCCCTGAGCATTGAGCATTGCCGTGATTGGGCGTGCAGACTCCAATCCCTGAGCATTGAACATTGCCGTGATTGTGCGTGCAGTCACCTATCCCTGAGCATTGAACATTGCCATGATGGGCGTGTCTACTCCAATCCCTGAGCATTAAACATTGCCGTGCTTGGGCGTGCTGACACCTATCCCTGAGCATTGAACATTGCCGTGCTTGGGCGTGCTGACACCTATCCCTGAGCATTGAACATTGCCATGATTGGGCGTGTAGACACCTATCCCTGAGCATTGAACATTGCCCGGATTGGGCATGCGGACACCAATCCCTGAGCATTGGACATTACCGTGAATGGGCGTGTGGACACCAATCCCTGAGCATTGAACATTGCCATGATTGGGCGTGTGGACACCTATTCCTGAGCATTGAACATTGCCCGGATTGGGCATGCGGACACCAATCCCTGAGCATTGAACATTACCGTGATTGTGCGTGTGGACACCAATCCCTGAGCATTGAACATTGCCATGATTGGGCGTGTGGACACCTATCCCTGAGCATTGAACATTGCCATGATTGGGCGTGTGGACACCTATTCCTGAGCATTGAACATTGCCTTGATTGGGCGTGCAGACTACAATCCCTGAGCATTGAACATTGCCGTGATTAAGCGTGTGGACACCAATCCCTGAGCATTGAACATTGCCGGGATTAGGTGTGCGAACTCCAATCCCTGAGCATTGAACATTGCCGTGATTGGGTGTGCAGACACCTATCCCTGAGCATTGAACATTGCAGTGATTGGACGTGTGGACACCAATCCCTGAGGATTGAACATTGCCATTATTGGGCATGCGGGCACCTATCCCTGAGCATTGAACATTGCAGTGATTGGGCGTGCGAACTCCCATCCCTGAGCATTGAACATTGCCCTGAATGGGCGTGTGGACACCAATCCCTGAGCATTGAACATTGCCGTGATTAGGCGTGTGGACCCCTATCCCCTGAGCATTGAACATTGCCCTGATTCGGCGTGAGGACTCCAATCCCTGAGCATTGAACATTGCCCTGATTCGGCGTGAGAACTCCAATCCCTGAGCATTGAACATTGCCGTGATTGGCGTGCTGACTCCAATCCCTGAGCATTGAACATTGCCGTGATTGGCGTGCGGACCCCAATCCCTGAGCATTGAACATTGCCGTGATTGGGCGTCCGGCCTCCAATCCCTGAGTATTGAACATTGCTGTGATTGGGCGTGTGGACACCAATCCCTGAGCATTGAACATTGCCGTGATTGGGCGTGCGAACTCCCATCCCTGAGCATTGAACATTGCCCTGAATGGGCGTGTGGACACCAATCCCTGAGCATTGAACATTGCCGTGATTAGGCGTGTGGGCACCAATCCCTGAGCATTGAACATTGCCGTGATTAGGCGTGTGGACCCCTATCCCTGAGCATTGAACATTGCCGTGATTGGGCGTGTGGGCACCAATCCCTGAGCATTGAACATTGCTGTGATTGGGCCTGTAGACACCTATCCCTGAACATTGAACATTGCCGTGATTTGTCGTGCGGACACCTATCCCTGAGGATTGAACATTGCTGTGATTGGGTGTGTAGACACCAATCCCTGAGCATTGAACATTGCCGTGATTGTGCGTGTGGACACCTTGCCCTGAGCATTGAACATTGCTGTGATTGGGCGTGTGGACACCAATCCCTGAGCATTGAACATTGCCGTGATTGGGCGTGTAGATACCTATCCCTGAGCATTGAACATTGCCGTGATTGGGCGTGTAGATACCAATCCCTGAGCATTGAACATTGCTGTGATTGGGCGTGCGGACACCTATCCCTGAGGATTGAACATTGCCGGGATTGGGCGTGTGGACTCCAATCCCTGAACATTGAACATTGCCGTGATTGGGCATGCGGACTCCAATCCCTGAGCATTGAACATTGCTGTGATTGGGCGTGCAGACTCCAATCACTGAGCATTGAACATTGCCGTGAATGGGCGCGTGGACACCAATCCCTGAGCATTGAACATTGCCGTGAATGGGCGCGTGGACTCCAATCCCTGAGCATTGAACATTGCTGTGATTGGGTGTGCTGACTCCAATCCCTGAGCATTGTATATTGCCGTGATTGGGCGTGTGGACACCAATCCCTGAGGATTGACCATTGCCATGATTGGGCGTGTGGACACCTTCCCTGAGCATTGAACATTACTGTGATTAGGTGTGCGAACTCCAATCCCTGAGCATTGAACATTGCCCTGATTCGGCTTGAGGACTCCAATCCCTGAGCATTGAACATTGCTGTGATTAGGTGTGCGAACTCCAATCCCTGAGCATTGAACATTGCCCTGATTCGGCTTGAGGACTCCAATCCCTGAGCATTGAACATTGCTGTGATTAGGCGTGTGGACACCTATCCCTGAGCATTGAACATTGCCATGATTGGGCGTGCAGACTCCAATCCCTGAGCATTGAACATTGCCGTGATTGTGCGTGCAGTCACCTATCCCTGAGCATTGAACATTGCCGTGATTGGGTGTGCCGACTCCAATCCGTGAGAATTGAACATTGCCGTGGTTGGGCATGCGGACACCAATCCCTGAGCATTGAACATTACCGTGATTGGGCGTGTGGACACCAATCCCTGAGCATTGAACATTGCCGTGATTGGGCGTGCGGACACCTATCCTTGAGCATCGAACATTGCCGTGATTGGGCGTGCGGACGCCTATCCTTGAGCATCGAACATTGCCGTAGCTGCACACATGCACAGCTGCTTAGGTTAGAGGGAACATTGGGCAGTTATGATTCCTCTTGAGTGTCCCTTGGTGATGGAGCGTGCGCGACTCACTGGCACGACAGAGACCCCTAGGGAGAGCAGTGGGCGCTGTGTCATCACTGCGGAAAGTGTTATTGTAATTTAATAAGATGCCATTTCCTTAAATTTCCATGAGCGTTAATTTGTATTTTGTTACCGTGCCCTATGAGGGGCTGGGCGAGCAGCGTTCCATGTGGTTTAGAGAGGTAGAGTGAGCTTTACTCTGCTTCAGACTCCTTGCTGTCCCTGTCCGGGGAGTGCTTGATGGAGTTAGTGACAAGGGAGCTTTACTGTCAGTTTAAAAGGGTGGAGGGAGCATTCATTTCTGTTTCAAAGCACAGAGGATGCTTTATTCTGTATCTAACACTATGTTGCATCCGTCCTGCGAGTGTTTGATGGACACAGCCAGGTGGATGTTTAATTGTAATTTTAAAAAGTGGAGGGAACTTCCATGAATAGTCTGGTTCAGCCTTAAAACAGTTGCCAGGGACGGTGTCGGTGGTGAGGGAGTCAGGGGCCTGAAGACCACGGAGTCAGTCTTCCCAATAGTTAAATAAAGGAAACTTCTACTCATTCAGGACAGGGTTTGAGACAGGCAGGACAGTTTTGGAGGAAATGCAAATATGATAATCTTCACCGATTGCAGCTTCTCTGGTCCTTCAGTGAGGGTTTTGGAGATTCTGACACAGTTCCAATCAAGTATAAAATTCCTCTATTTTAACTGCCTATCTCTCCCTTCCACCTCCCTCCCTCTTTCCTCTCTCATCGAGGCCAGGGTCTAGGGTAGGTCTGGACAGATTCCATTCCCTGAAGGACGTGACTGAACCAGTTAGATTTTTATGACAACTTTCACGGTCAGAGTTTTTTTTTGCCATTTCCTCGTACCAGCCTGTCAGTTTGCCAGATCCATTTAGCTCGCGCACAACCTGACTTTGTGATTTTGTGGGTTCTCTCTCGCTCCCATTTTTCTGTTTGGAATCAGTTTTGCAGGAGATTAGATGGGAAGCATTTGCAATTGCGAAACTGCAAACAAGCATCTGACCTGAACGCTGTCGGACTTTGAACATGGGAAGTGAAAGCACCGTTGGAAGTGGAGAGAACGTTTACATGTGTTCTGTGTGTGGGCGAAACTTCAGTCGACCGTCTGGCCTGTCGAGACACAACTGCAGTTACACTGGGGAGAAACCGTGGAAGTGTGGCGTTTGTGGGAAGGCTTTCAGTTCCCCATCAAAGGTGGAAACCCATCGGCGCATTCACACCGGAGAGAGACCGTTTACCTGCTCCGAATGTGGAAAGGGATTTTCCCAGTTGTCCCACCTGCTCTCTCACCAGAGAGTCCACACCGTGGAGAGGCCGTTCTCCTGCTCGGAGTGTGGCAAGGGATTCACTGAGCCCTCCCACCTGCTAATACACCAACGCGTTCACACTGGGGAGAGACCTTTCAAGTGCCAAGACTGTGGGAGGTGCTACAAAAGTTCGGGGGAGCTGATGTCCCATCAGCGTGTCCACACGGACGAGAGGCCGTTCCGGTGCTCTGACTGTGGGACTGGGTTCAAGCGATCATCTCAGCTCACTGTCCACCAGCGAGTCCACACCGGGGAGAGGCCGTTCACCTGCTCTCTGTGTGGGAAGGGATTCATTCAGTCATCCACTCTGCTCAGACACCGCCGAGTTCACGATGCAGAGGGACCGTTCACCTGCTCCTATTGTGGCAAGCGATTTACTCAGTCATACAACCTGCAGAGACACCAGCGGGTTCACACCGATGAGAGACCTTTTAAATGTCCTGACTGTGGGAAGTGTTCTCGAAGTTCCTGGGAACTGATGTCCCATCAGCGTATTCATACCAACGAGAGACCATTCAGGTGCTGTCACTGTGGGACCGGGTTCAGGCAGTCATCTGACCTCACTGTTCACCAGCGAATTCACACCGGGGACAAACCTTTCAAATGTCCCGAATGTGGGAAGTGCTTTAAGTGTTCCAAGGAACTGATGTCCCATCAACGCGTTCACACTGACGAGAGACCGTTCAGGTGCTCCGACTGTGGGACTGGGTTCAGGCGATCCTCAGACCTCACTAAACACAAGCGAATTCACACCGGGGAGAAACCGTTCATCTGCTCCAAGTGTAAGAAGGGATTCAGCCAGTCTTCCACCCTGCTGAAACACCAGAGAGTTCACAAGTGACTGCTGCGATTGGATTTTGTTGTTAACTCAGATACCAGAGGGGTTTAGAATTGATGCTGTGGTGTGTTGGATCTGTTGTCTTTCATTTCATGTGTTGTGCCGAGATGAGTTGCATCCAACGATATGGAGGGAAGTGACAGTGGTAATGATGGAGGCTGTGGCCAAATGGTTTGGTCTTCCTTACACTCAGGGATGATCCAGAGGACTGGAGCATTGAAAACATTATGTGCAAAAACTGTTGAAAATGTAAAATAAATTATATTATGTGCAGTTGTGTTTTGGTCTCTAAGTATGAGAGGATTTAATGACTGAACAGCCAGATTTTCTGGAGTTGTAATTTTTCTTTCAAACCGCATTGTGAGAATTCTACAAGCAGAGTAAATATTGAAACACATGAACTGCCTTCTGCTTTAGCAGTAGTAGGAGTGAATTCTTTTGCTTCGGAGAAAAACTCAGAACGCAGGAGACTTTTGGTTTCAATTTACAAAAATTCTTGTTGAAGTTAGGTGTGAGAATACAGTTTCTCCTGTGTAAGGAGTTACATAGGACATAGAACATTCCAGCGCAGTACAGGCCCTTCGGCCCATAATGTTGCACCGACCTGTGAAATTAATCTGAAGCCCATCGAGCCTACAACGTTACATTATTATCCATACGCCTATCCAGTGCCCATTTAAATGCCCTTAACGTCGGCGAATCTACTGCTATTGCAGGCAGTGCGTTCCACGGCCCTACTACCGTCTGAGTAAAGAAATTACCCCTGATATCTGTCCTATATCTATCACCCCCCAATTTAAAGCTATGTCCCCTTGTGCTAGCCATCACCATTCCAGGAAAAAGGCTCTCCCTGTCCACCCTGTCTAATCCCCTGATTATCTTATACATCTTGATTAAGTCACCGCTCAATCTTCTCTCTAACGAAAACAGCCTCAAGTCCCTCAGCCTTTCCTCGTAAGACCTTCCCTCCATACCAGGCAACATCCTGGTAAATCTCCTCCGAAGTTCCTTGTGATAAGTTAGAAAATAGCTTTCCACTTGAAAGTCAAGACTAAAAGTATTTTGTTTGAACCCCAGCAGGGGTTTTTATGAAGCTGAGAAAGGTAAAAACTCAGAATAGAATATCCTTTATTGCCACTTGTCCTCCAGCACAGGAGTACAACGAAAAGGTTTTACAATGGCTGCTTTTTAATAGTGCCATCTTAGGTACAAGTACACAGGTACAAACCTTCGAGTAAAAAAATAGGGATGCTGTGCAAGAGGATTAAAAGGAAAGCAATAACATCGCTTCCTGTGTCTGAGAATGAGGTAATTATAACATTGTGACAAGGATTTACATTACAGTTCGGTGAGATAGGTTTGATCCCAGCCTCGGGGCGACTGACTGTGTGGAGTTTGTACATTCTCCCCGTGTCTGCGTTGATCTCCGGGTGCTCCAGATTCCTCCCACAGTCCAAAGATGTGCATGTTAGGATGGATTGGCCATGCTAAACTGCCCGTAGTGTTAGGGGCATGAGTCAAGGGTAAATATAGGATAACAGGGGAGGGGAATAAGCCTGGATGGGTTCCTCTTCAAAGGGTCGGTGTGGACTGGTTGGACCTGTTTCCCCACAGCAGGGATTCTGAAAGCTGTCCCACATGCTTCACCTCAAGGCTGCTCCTCACTCAGCAGCAACTCGGACTTGTTTCAACTTGTGCCGCTCCGGGACTCCGGATTCCCCTCGGGCCATTGCTCCGGGGCTCGGGATTCCTCAGGGGCCATTGCACTGGGACTCGGGATTCCCCAGGGGCCATTGCTCCAGGACTCGGGATTCTCCTGCTGCCATTGATCCGGGATTCGGGATTCTCCTGGGGCCATTGCTCCGGGACTCAGGATTCTCCTGCTGCCATTGATCCGGGACTCGGGATACTCCTGGGGCCATTGCATTGGGACTCGGGATTCCCCAGGGGCCATTGCTCCAGGACTCGGGATTCTCCTGCTGCCACTGATCCGGGACTCGAGTTTCTCCTGGGGTCATTGCTCCGGGACTCGGGATTCCCCTGGGGCCACCGCTCCAGGACTCGGGATGCTGCTGGGGCCATTGCTCCAGGACTCGGGATTCCCCTGGGGTCACCACTCCGGGACTCTGGACTCTCCGACTACAATTGATCCGGGACTCAGGATTCTCCTGCTGCCATTGATCATTGCTCCGGGACTCGGGATTCCCCTGGGGCCACCGCTCCAGGACTCGGGATGCTGCTGGGGCAATTGATCTGGGACTCGGGATTCCCCTGGGGTCACCGCTCCAGGACTCTGGACTCTCCGACTACAATTGATCCGGGACTCAGGATTCTCCTGCTGCCATTGATCCGGGATTCAGGATTCCCCTGGGGCCATTGATCCCAGACTCGGGATTCCCCTGGGGCTGTTGCTCCAACACTCGGGATTCCCCTAGGGCCATTGCTCTGGGACTCGGGATTCCCTTGGGGCCATTGATCCGGGATTCGGGATTCCCCAGGGGCCATTGCTCCAGGACTCGGGATTCCCCTGGGACCATTGCCCCGGGACTCGGGATTCCCCAGGGGCCATTGCTCCAGGACTCGGGATTCTCCTGCTGCCACTGATCCGGGACTCGGGATTCTCCTGGGGTCATTGCTCCGGGACTCGGGATTCCCCTGGGGCCACCGCTCCAGGACTCTGGATGCTGCTGGGGCCATTGCTCCAGGACTCGGGATTCCCCAGGGGCCACCGCTCCAGGACTCGGGATGCTGCTGGGGCCATTGCTCCAGGACTCGGGATTCCCCAGGGGCCATTGCTCCAGGACTCGGGATTCCCCTGGGGCCACCGCTCCAGGACTCGGGATTCCCCTGGGGCCACCGCTCCAGGACTCGGGATGCTGCTGGGGCCATTGATCTGGGACTCGGGATTCCCCTGGGGTCACCGCTCCGGGACTCTGGACTCTCCGACTACAATTGATCCGGGACTCAGGATTCTCCTGCTGCCATTGATCCGGGATTCAGGATTCCCCTGGGGCCATTGATCCCAGACTCGGGATTCCCCTGGGGCTGTTGCTCCAACACTCGGGATTCTCCTGGGGCCATTGCTCTGGGACTCGGGATTCCCCTGGGGCCTTTGATCGGGGATTCGGGATTCCCCTGGGACCATTGCCCCGGGACTCGGGATTCCCCTGTGGCCATTGATCCAGGACTCGGAATTCCCTTGGGGCCATTGCTTCGGGACTCGGGATTCTCCTGGGGCCATTGATCCAGGACTCGGAATTCCCTTGGGGCCATTGCTCAGGGACTCAGCATTCTCCTGCTGCAATTGCTCCAGGACTCGGGATTCCCCTGTGGCCATTGATCCAGGACTCAGAATTCCCTTGGGGCCATTGCTCAGGGACTCAGCATTCTTCTGCTGCCATTGCTCCAGGACTCGGGATTCCCATTGGGCCATTGCTCCAGGACTTGGGATTCCCCTGGGGCCATTGCTCCGGGACTCGGGATTCCCCTGGGGCTATTGCTCAGGGACTCGGGATTCCCCTGGGGCCATTACTCCGGGATTCGGGATTCCCCTGGGGCCATTGCTCAGGGACTTGGGATTCCCCTGGGGCCATTGCTCCGGGACTCGGGATTCCCCTGGGGCCATTGCTCAGGGACTTGGGATTCCCCTGGGGCCATTACTCCGGGATTCGGGATTCCCCTGGGGCCATTGCTCAGGGACTTGGGATTCCCCTGGGGCCATTACTCCGGGATTCGGGATTCCCCTGGGGCCATTGCTCAGGGACTTGGGATTCCCCTGGGGCCATTACTCCGGGACTCGGGATTCTCCTGCTGCCATTGATCCGGGATTTGGGATTCCCCTGGGGCCATTGCTCTGGGACCCGGGATTCTCCTGCTGCCATTGATCCGGGATTCCCCTGGGGCCATTGCTCTGGGACCCGGGATTCTCCTGCTGCCATTGATCCGGGATTCCCCTGGGACCATTGCTCTGGGACTCGGGATTCTCCTGGGGCCATTGTACCGGGACTCGGGATTCTCCTACTGCCATTTCTCTGGGATTCGGGTTTCCCCTGTGGCCATTGCTCCGGAACTCGGGATTCTCCTGCTGCCATTGATCCGGGATTCGGGATTCCCCTGGGACCATTACTCTGGGACTCGGGATGCTGCTGGGGCCATTGCTCCAGGACTCGGGATTCCCTTGGGGTCACCGCTCCGGGACTCTGGACTTTCCGACTACAATTGATCCGGGACTCAGGATTCTCCTGCTGCCAATGATCCGGGATTCAGGATTCCCCTGGGGCCATTGATCCCGGACTCGGGATTCCCCTGGGGCTGTTGCTCCAACACTCGGGATTCCCCTGGGGCCATTGCTCTGGGACTCGGGATTCCCCTGGGGCCATTGATCCGGGATTCGGGATTCCCCTGGGGCCATTGCTCAGGGACTTGGGATTCTCCTGGGGCCATTACTCCGGGATTCGGGATTCCCCTGGGGCCATTGCTCATGGACTTGGGATTCCCCTGGGGCCATTACTCCAGGACTCGGGATTCTCCTGCTGCCATTGATCCGGGATTCGGGATTCCCCTGGGACCATTGCTCTGGGACTCGGGATTCTCCTGGGGCCATTGTACCGGGACTCGGGATTCTCCTGCTGCCATTTCTCTGGGATTCGGGTTTCCCCTGTGGCCATTGCTCCGGAACTCGGGATTCTCCTGCTGCCATTGATCCGGGATTCGGGATTCCCCTGGGACCATTGCTCTGGGACTCGGGATTCTCCTGGGGCCATTGTACCGGGACTCGGGATTCTCCTGCAGCCATTTCTCTGGGATTCGGGTTTCCCCTGTGGCCATTGCTCCGGGACTCGGGATTCCCCTGGGGCCATTGATCCGGGACTCGGGATTCTCCTGGGGCCATTTATCCGGGACTCGGGATTCCCCTGCTGCCATTGATCCGGGACTTGGGATTCTCCTGGGGCCATTGCTCTGGGACTTGGGATTCTCCTGGGGCCATTGATCCGGGACTCGGGATTCCCCTGGGGCCATTGCTCTGGGACTCGGGATTCCCCTGGGGCCATTGCTCTGGGACTCGGGATTCTCCTGCTGCCATTGCTCCGGGACTCGGGATTCCCCTGGGGCCATTGCTCTGGGACTCGGGATTCTCCTGCTGCCATTGATCCAGGATTCAGGATTCCCCTGGGGCCATTGCTCCGGGACCCGGGATTCTCCTGCTGCCATTGATCCGGGATTCGGGATTCCCCTGGGACCATTGCTCCGGGACTCGGGATTCCCCTGGGGCCATTACTCCGGGACTCGGGATTCTCCTGGGACCAAATAACTGGGACTCGGGATTCTCCTGCTGCCATTGATCCAGGATTCAGGATTCCCCTGTGGCCATTGATCCGGGACTCAGGATTCCCCTGGGGCCATTGCTCTGGGACTCGGGATTCTCCTGCTGCCATTGATCCAGGATTCAGGATTCCCCTGGGGCCATTGCTCCGGGACCCGGGATTCTCCTGCTGCCATTGATTCGGGATTCCCCTGGGACCATTGCTCTGGGACTCGGGATTCCCCTGGGGCCATTGCTCCGGGACTCGGGATTCCCCTGGGGCTATTGCTCAGGGACTTGGGATTCCCCTGGGGCCATTACTCCGGGACTCGGGATTCTCCTGCTGCCATTGATCCAGGATTCAGGATTCCCCTGGGGCCATTGCTCCGAGACCCGGGATTCTCCTGCTGCCATTGATCCGGGATTCGGGATTCCCCTGGGACCATTGCTCTGGGACTCGGGATTCCCCTGGGACCATTGCTCTGGGACTCGGGATTCCCCTGGGGCCATTGTTCCGGGACTCGGGATTCTCCTGGGGCCATTGTACCGGGACTCGGGATTCTCCTGCTGCCATTTCTCTGGGATTCGGGATTCCCCTGTGGCCATTGCTCCGGGACTCGGGATTCTCCTGGGGCCATTACTCCGGGACTCGGGGTTCCCCTGCTGCCATTGATCCGGGACTCGGGATTCCCTGGGGCCATTGCTCCGGGACTCGGGATTCCCTGGGGCCATTGCTCCGGGACTCGGGATTCCCTGGGGCCATTGA
>NW_025208656.1:13952-15000 GCF_004010195.1 Chiloscyllium plagiosum | reverse complement strand
TGAGAGTTATGCAAGCTGAAACATACACTTGTTTTTTTTTTCTCCTTGTAGACTCTAATTCTGATTCTAGAACCATGATATTTGATCTGATAAGAGAATGATAAATGCCTTTATATCAAACTTAACATGCATGAGATATCTATTGAAGTAAAGAAGTTCTGTTAAACTTGAGTTAGTTGAATCATCAATGTCCCTGAAAAATGCATTGAATAGCTTCTAATACTTGTGGTTCCATCACATTAACATCCTTTTATGAATAGACATTTGACTTATTGCTTTCCGGAACTAAGTATTATTTTGACCCATCATCTGGAAGTAACTTATAATTTTGCAGATGCATTTTTTTTTTGTTATAGCTGGATACTGCTTTTGCTTGTTTGTTCCACAGTCTCTTGGTTTCTACTGTCTGGCTTATTTTATTTGTCTCTTTCGAGAGTTATACTTTATAATATAGACAGATTCTGTTGCTCTCTTGTGATAAGGTTGTTCTCATTTTAGTATTTTTCTGTGATCCTTGCTTGTTTCTGCTTCCATGACAATCTGAATAGCTTTCTCTGAAGCCAAATCTTCTGGACTGTAATAAAGCTAATAAAGATTCCAACAACAACTCTGTTGTGAGTTCTGATTTCAAAGTTCCATAGTTACAACCTTCTGCTAATCTTTAGAGATCAGCAACCAAGTTTTCTTCAAGTTTCCCTGAATGTTGAACTCTTCTGTTAAGTCTTGTTCATTAAAAAAAATCACAGATTAATGTGGTTATGAAAAGATTGTAGAACGTCTACAAAGCCACATGTGATGACTTTCATATTTTAGAAATGTATAACATCATCAGGGTTATGGACCAGACCAAACCCCCTCAAAATATATTCAGAAGGTAGTCTAGACTCTAAGTTTTTCTTGTTTTAAAAGTGAATGTAAGGTGTTACATTCCAAGTGCAATTTGAATGTAACACTTTAGCCGATTTTTTTTAGATTAGATTACATTACAGTGTGGAAACAGGCCCTTCGGCCCAACAAGTCCACACCGACCCGCCGAAGCGAAACCCAC
>NW_025208656.1:0-4209 GCF_004010195.1 Chiloscyllium plagiosum | reverse complement strand
CATTCCATCATTATTGAAAATTACTGTTTCATTTTCAACCCATTACACACAGGAACTATCTAATTAATTCCCAGTCCAATTGTCATTATAAACATCTGATTAGTTTCCATTTGAGTAACCACAGTAAGCATGTGATTATAGTCCTGCCCTTCCTGGGCGGGAACATTAAGAAGGGCCCTTGTGAAGCTCTGGTAGTGTCTCTACTACTAGACCAGGAGGGTTGGGGTTCAATTCTCACCTTCCACCGAGGTATGTTAGAGCACCTCTGAATGTTGAGTAAAAAATATCTCAGCACAGATTGAATTAATTTCAATCCAACATTAAATGTTCCTCGATGTGTTTTTCATTCCAATAATCAGCTTATCTGTTACTTATTTTCTTTGGGTCTAATTGAATCTAATTCTGCTGGTTCTAAATTCCGGGCAAATATTTGAGAATGTTGCAGTCTGAGGGATGAAAAAGTCTAAGCAATACTATTAAGATGAAAAGAAATTCAATTTCTTCTTCAATAAAAGAAATAAATATCATTTCCTATTATTCATTAGTCAGCTGTTTACTTACATTTCTCACTAAATATAGTAATTGATTTAAATATTGTTATGTCCTTTGGTGAATCGCAATTTCTAATTAATTTTAAATAAAGAATTGCCGGAATTTTGCCTTTATTGCTTGATGGTTTACCTGTGTTTCACCAAGCAATTCTAGTCAATTTCTAAAATGTGTTGACTTTAAATAAGATCTTTCTCACCTGACTATTAATCAGTTCCTATATCATGTAAAATATCCCAGTCTTATTAATCATTTCCTGAATCATGTAAAATAACTGAATGTTACTGAAATCAAAGTAGTCACAAACGCTACCATAAACCCACAAAGTGTACTTCAAGGTCATCTCATTACTGCTCAGTGGAATACTCTCTGTAAGTACCTTATTGCTCTAGGGATGAATAACCACAGCAAACATCTGGTTATCATCCCGTCCAATAAATGCGATAGTTGTTGTCTTACAATTCATACAATACAAATTGCTGACTCCAATAATCACTCTTTTACACTAATGGCTGAGTGTGCTCACAGTCACATATATCTAGATGTTGATAGTCCTCAATATTTCCAAGTTTTCTCTGGATTTTCCAGCACAATCATCATGACAGAGGTGTAATTCTGGCATAGTACAGTAAAAGCTGCGAATATTATGAATTCATCGCTATTAAACTTATTTATCTATTTATTTGGAACAAGAATTCAAAACTGTTCGCTGTAAATGCAACTGGGCTGTATCTAGGATAACATTTCTATCTTCCCAATTTTACTCGACAATTTATTTTCTTCTTATTTCTGTGTAAACTTTAATTGTGATAAAAATTACATAAATTAAAAACACATATCTCTTCAAGGAAACCAATGGAAGGACACATTTAATTCTTGTGCTGCTTGCATTTTTGAACAAAAAAAGTTTTGCTCAAGAATCAATGAATGTCTCATTTTATTTTCAATCTAGCTAGGATCTAGCTCAGTGCACTCACACTTCCCATTCATTTCGACACAGTCAAATAGCAAGATAAGATTACTCATTATTCTTAAGTTCTCGAATCGAACTTTGAAAATCTACTTGTTACTAAAATCTAATAAGTGTTCAATGCAGTAAGATGTAGAAATGTGGAATTATAGCTCAGAGCATGACCAAATGAAAAGAGATTGCAGTGTACAAGCTCATCAGTACTGTCTATTTACCCTATCCATGCCCCTCATGATTTCATAAACCACTGTGATGTCACCCTTCAGCCTCCGACGCTCCAGGAGAAACAGCCTCAGCCTATTCAGCCTCTCAAGTGCTCCAACCCCAACAACGTCTTTTTTAATCTTTTCTGAATTCTTCAAGTTTCATAACAAAGTGCCAATAGCAGGGAGAACAGAATTGCATGCACTAATCCAAAAGTGGCCTCACCAATGTCCTGTACATGTGTAATACAACCTTCCAAATCCAGTACTCAATGTTCTGACCTATAAAGGCAAGCATACTATATACCTTCGTCACTACATTTTCTGACCTGGGGCACCAATTACTGGGAATGATGAACCAAGGAGTCCGTGTGCAGCAAACTTCCCCAGGTCCTTGCCATTAAGTGTATAATTCCTGCCTTGATTTACCTTTCCAAAATGCAGCACCTCACGTTTATCGAAATTAATCTCCATCTGCTCCTCCTCAGCCCAATGGCCCACCTAATCAAGACACCGTTGTACTCTGAGGTAACCTTCCTTGCTGTCCACTACACCTACAATTTTGGTGCCATCTGCAAATGTACAAACGATATCTCCTATCTCTCTATTGTTCCACTACACAATCGCAATAAATTTTGAATCCACGGAAATCATACAGGGTTGGATCGAAGGGAATTTGTCTTCAGCTGAATCGTTACATTGAATGACATATTCTTTCTCATCCAAATCATATTTGCTGCAAAATCTTCTAAATTTTCATTTTGACATTTGACAAATAGCTTTGAACATATGGAATTATTTCATTTATTTTTATTTACCATTGAACAATAATCCCACGATTATGTCAATTTGTGTTTCCATGAATTACCATGAGATTCCTATTTAATTAAGACCATTCTTGCTTCATTCCAACATTATTGAAAATTACTGTTTCATTTTCAACCCATTACACACTACCTAATTAATTCCCAGTCCAATTATCATAAACATCTGATTAGTTTCCATTTGAGTAACCACAGTAAGCATGTGATTATAGTCCTGCCCTTCCTGGGTGGGAACATTATGATGGGATCATGTGTAGCTCTGGTAGTGTCTCTACTATTAGACCAGGATGGATGGGGTTGAATTCTCAATTTGAGCAGTGGTGTGTACGGGCAGCTCTGCATGTTAAGTCAAAAATATCTAAGCACAAATTGAATTACTTTTCAATCCAACATTAGATGTTCTTCTGTCTGTTGTTCATTCCAACAATCACAGTATCTGCTATTTATTTCTTTGGAACAAATGGAAAATATGGATTTAATTCTGGTACTTCTAAAATCCTGGAAAATATTTGAGAATGTTACAGTCTTAAAGATGAAGAAGTCGAGGAATGATATTAAAATGAAAAGAAAATCAATTTCTTCTTCAGTAAAAGCAGTTAATACCATTTACCATTATTCCCCAGTAAGCTGATTATCTAAATTTGTAACTAAATATTGTAATTGATCGAAATATTATTATATCCTTTGGCCAGATTAAATTTTTGATGTTTGTTAAATTCATGAATTTTCAGAAATTTCTTTATATTTTTCCATTCACCAATTCATATTGTTTGTCAGATTGAAATGCTTTGTCAATATTGGAGTTTAATCATTTGCATATCACAGGTATTGCCTGATGGTTTAACTGTGTTGCAGCCCCCTTCCCCCTCCACATTCCTGATGAAGGACTTATGCCTGAAACATCAACTCTCTTGCTCCTCGGATGCTGCCTGGCCTGCTGTGCTTTTCCAGTGCCACACTCTTCGACTCTGACTCTCCAGCATCTGCAGTCCTCGCTTTCTCCTTATTCCAATCACTACAAGATTCATAAAGCAACTGCTCGACTAAATAATCTGGCACTTTAGAAACTGACAAGTCTACTCGAAATTGCTAACTTTTTTTGTCCTCCAAAGCTTTGCGCATATGTTTATTTATTTTCAATTCTCATTTCTGTACATTGTTCCAAATGTTCTTCAGCCTGGACACTGTGCATTCGTTTGAGGTGGAATACACACGATGTAAGTGACAGCATAATAAATGTACTTTGAAAATCAGTGGTATTACATGACATGTCGACTGAACAATGGAACAATGCTTTGTCACTGTTCTAAAAAAAAGACTGGTTCTTTTTAAAGGATCAGTAAGCTTTCCTCTCTATTGACACAAGACAGAATTCCAACCATGCTGCACATTGCCAAGGAATCCCAGCTTTCTGTTTCAAATAGAGGTCGCATCCCTCTCAACCATTAAACCAGACTTCAGTTGAACTGACGAAAGAATCATTCTGAAAGGCGTCCTCTTTCATATATCTACTTAGTGACAACAGCAGGGCAGAAATGACGGCTGCAGAGCACAAGGACGTTATCCTGTTTGTCATTCAGCAAAGAGAGACTTGGCAATTCTTAAAGACTGTCGTGACTCAATCCATTCCAAAGCGACTTACAACCAGTACACCCAACTGAAG
>NW_025208655.1:14465-15000 GCF_004010195.1 Chiloscyllium plagiosum | reverse complement strand
ATTTACTATAAACCGACTGACTCCCACAGCTACCTAGATGACACCTCCTCCCACCCTGCCCCCTGTATAAATGCCATCCCATATTTCCAATTCCTTCGCTTCTGCCGCATCTACTCCCAGGAGGACCAATTCCTATACCAAACAACTCAAATGGCCTCCTTCTTCAAAGGCCGCAATTTCCCCTCCGACGTGGTCGACGATGCTGTCCACCGCATCTCCTCCACTTCCCGCACCTCCGCCCTTGAACCCCGCCCCTCCAATTGCCACCAGGACAGAACCCCACTGGTCCTCACCTTCCACCCCACCAACCTCCGGATACATTGTATCATCCTCCGTCATTTCCGCCACCTCCAAACAGACCCCACCACCAGAGATGTATTTGCCTCCCCACCCCTATCAGCGTTCCGGAGAGACCACTCCCTCCGCCACCCCCCACCAACCCAACCTCCACTCCTGGCACCTTCCCCTGCAACTGCAAGAAGTGCAAAACTTGCGCCCACACCTCCCCCCTCACCTTCCTCCAAGGCCCCAATGG
>NW_025208655.1:0-2718 GCF_004010195.1 Chiloscyllium plagiosum | reverse complement strand
ATGTTGTGAAACTTGAAAGGGTTCAGAAAAGATTTACAAGGATGTTGCCAGGGTTGGAGGGTTTGAGCTATAGGGAGAGATTGAATAGGCTGGGGCTGTTTTCCCTGGAGCCTTGGAGGCTGAGGGCTGACCTTATAGAGGTTTAAAAAATCATGAGGGGCATGGAGAGGATAAATGGATAAAGTCTTTTCCCTGGGGTGAGGTAGTCCAGAACTAGAGGGCATAGCTTCAGGGTGAGAGAGGAAAGATATAGAAGAGACCTAAGGGGAAACTTTTTCACGCAGGGGGTGGTACATGTATTGAGTGAGCTGCTAAAGGAAATGATGGAGGCTAGTACAATTGCAACATTCAACAGGCATCTGGATGGGAATGTGAATAGGAAGGGTTTGGAGGGATATGGGCTGGGTGCTGACAGATGGGACTAGATTGGGTTGGGATATCTGGTCGGCATGGACAGGTTGGACCGAAGGGTCTGTTTCCGTGCTATACTTCTCTAAGACTCTATGACTCTAAGTAAAGCTAATATACAAATTCTACTGAGGAATTATGAGCAACCAGGCGCTAAATTAGAAAAAAAAGGTATCAAAGTGGTGGTAATTTCAAAATTACCACATAACACATGAAAACAACTTGGGAAATAAGATAAGAGAGATAGACGTAAGGATTAAAAATTGGTTTAGGAAATGTAGGTTTCTGTTATGTCCTGATGTAAGTTGTGTGATTTTATGAATGTCATTTATTTTAGAGTTCAGATTTTGAACTAATGATGGAGGCTACTCATTATATGTCTGAGAAATGGTTAACAATTAACCTGTTAATATTTCTGGAGCCATGATTTTGTTTTTAAGCCAGTGCAAGAGTGGGGCTTCCTCAGATGATATGGGAATTTGTTTATATCGGAAGATTTATGAGGAGATAGAATAAACATTGAAGAACATTATTCTGCTTTCAGTTGAAAAAATTGATTTTTTTTCTTTGCTTTGTGAAAAACACATTGCTTGGAAAGCTTTAATTTTCAGTTTGCTGAATCCTGGTTAACTGAAACTGATTCTCCAGAAATAGCTTATTCGAGTGTTAGGGTTTTAGTTGGAAGCTCCAGACCAGCAGTGTTTGGGTGGAACCCTAAGGGTTATTTGAAACTTAGAAAATGTAAGCACAGTTGTGGACTAATAACTAAAGAAGTCTATCAAACTCTTAAGACCAGGAATTTGAAGATCCAGTTCATTCAAACCTTTGAATGTAATAAAGAAGAGAATTCTCTCTTCTGACTTAAAACTGCAATATAAGCATGTTGGGATAGGTGGGACTACATTTTAGCACATATTTGGAAATCTTTCAAATTACAATATGTATAAATAGTTTGGTTTATTCTGTTTTAACCTAATTTTTTGTGTTATAAACTTCTGTTGTATTGTTAAATCCATTTCTACAGTATTCTGTGCTTATATTTCAATGTATTATTACTTCATTAATTAAAAACAAAAGAAAATCAAGTTGGATTTCAGTCTGGGACCTGACTTGCACAGTAATAACATCAACTGGTATTATCACAATGGACATGGGTGCTGGGGGAAGACTGGGTTACAGCAGTGAGGTAGCTTCCACATCAATCATGCTTGGATTAATGTCCTGGTGAGCTATATGACTAGGATTGCAGTGACGGCTGCAAATGATGAATGTGAGGGTTTACTTGAGTTGAAAATTGAAGAGAAAGGAGATGATAATTGAACAGGACAGGAAGGCAGGAGTGTGACAGGATGGGACAAAGCTGCAAAATTGGAAATACACAAGCAAATGAGTTCAGTATAAGGAAAATGGTTCTAAAAAAAGATAGAATTAATTGTTCTTTAATGCATGCAACCATTGTACAAGATGGATGAATTGCGAGCACAAATAAAAATTAATATAACATGTTAGTCATTGAACAGTTGCAAAGTGACCATGGCTGGGAATTGAATACATAATGATATTTGAAATTTTGAAAGGACAGGATGGACAAAAAGAAGTGGGTTGGATATGTTAATAAGGTTGTAGTTTGAGAAATTATCTTGATTTGGAGGAATAAGATCTATAATCAGTTTCAGTTGAGGCGTGGACGTTGTTGATCATCCACAACAATACCTATTATGGAATCCCCATTGTAACAGGCTTGGCATTTTACAATGTGAGAACGTTTGAATAGAATCATACATCTTTGAATGATCCTGATCAGAATCTCCGATTAGAAATGCAGAACTCACTTCTTTCAGCAAAAAGACAGGGCATTATGGCAGTCTGCACGAAATTGCCAGTGATTGGAAAAATCGTACTTAACACAGGAGTGAGTTAGACCCACTTTTGGTCTAAAAATGCATCTGGATTATGAGCTATGATGTGGGGCACAGAAGAAAGCAGAGTGAAGGCCACAATTAGATCAGCAACTAACTTACTGTATAGCACAGCAGGCTCAATGTACGAAATGACTGAGTCCTTCTCCTGTCGTGATTGGATATTCATTCAGAGGTAGAATCAAATGAAATAATACAGAAATTTACTGGCTGAATTCCAGCTTAAAAAAAACTGGGTAAAACAAGGAAGAAATGAAGGCCAGCCCAGTGTTCCGTAAATATTTAAGAGTCAACAGATAGCAAGTGTGTACCCTTTGAATAACTCATGCAATCTGATGACACCAGATAAGTAGTGAATTGCAGCAGCTAGCAAAACCTCTGATTATAAACT
>NW_025208654.1:11866-15000 GCF_004010195.1 Chiloscyllium plagiosum | reverse complement strand
TCTCACTAACATCCTCCAATCCCAGCCTCTGACACAGCTCTGAAGGCAATAGGAAACGAGGTGGTGGATTAACAATGATGTCATGGCACCAGAGACTCCTATTAATGCTGTGGGATCATGGGTTCCAATCTCACCACAGCATCTGCTGCAAATTGAAATAAATTAGTAATTCAGAATTAAAGCTGGCCAAGTGATGAATATGAAGCCAGTGTTGCATAACCCCTCAGGTTCACTCATACCATTTCGGGAAGGCAGTCTGTTACAAATCTTGTAGCCAGACTCCCCAGAACCAGTCATGAAGTTGTTACCATACCATGTCCACCTGAACACACACAGTTAGTTGTGTTTGAAAAAAACAGTCAAAACTCCATTCCTAAAAACACACATGAGACTGAAGACCCCAACATCCTCCCCACTGTGTGAATAAGGATATCAACTCAATCTGTTACGGAGCAGATAAAAACAAGGATTGCAGATGCTGGAAACCAGAGTTTAGATGAGAGTGGTGCTGGAAAAGCACAGCAGGTCAGGCAGCATCCGAGGAGCAGGAAAATCGATGTTTTTGGCAAACACCCTTCATCAGGAATAGAGGCAGGGTGCCTGCAGAGTAAAGAGATAAATGAGAGGGGGAATGGGGGTGGGGGTGGGGAGAAAGTAGCATAGAGTATAATAATGAGGAAAATGTTGAAGTACACATTGATGCCCTGGGTTGAAGTGTTCTGAGGCAGAAGTTGAGACGTTCTTCCTCCAGGTATCGGGTGGTGAGGGAGCAGTGGTGGAAGATGCCCAGGACCTGCATGTCCTTGGCAGAGTGGGAGGGGGAGTTGAAATGTTTGGCCACGGAGCAGTGGGGTTGACTGGTGCGGGTGTCCTGGAGAAGTTCCATAAAGCGTCCTGCGAGGAGGCGTCCAGTCTCCCCAATATAGAGGAGGCCGCATCGGGAGCAACGGATACAATAAATGATATTAGTGGATGTGCAGGTAAAACTTTGATGGATGTGGCAGGGTTATTTAGGGACTTGGATGGAGGTGAGGGAGGAGGTGTGGGCACAGGGGCTGCATTTACTGTGGGGAAGGTGCCAGGATAGGCAGGTGGGTGTCACTGTGATGTGGGTGTCAGTGTGATGTGGGTCTCACTGTGATGTGGGTCTCACTGTGATGTGGGTCACACTGTGATGTGGGTCTCACTGTGATGAGAGTCTCACTGTGATTTGGGTGTCACTGTGATGTGGGTGTCTCTGTGATGTGGGTGTCTCTGTGATGTGGGTGTCACTGTGATGTGGATCACACTGTGATGTGGGTCACACTGTGATGTGGGTGTCTCTGTGATGAGGGTGTCACTGTGATGTGGATCACACTGTGATGTGGGTCTCACTGTGATGTGGGTGTCTCTGTGATGTGGGTGTCACTGTAATGTGGGTCACACTGTGATGTGGGTCTCACTGTGAGGTGGGTGTCTCTGTGATGTGGGTGTCACTGTGATGTGGGTGTCTCTGTGATGTGGGTATCACTGTGATGTGCGTGGCTCTGTGATGTGGGTCTCACAGTGGTGTGGGTCTCACTGTGATGTGAGTCTAACTGTGATGTGGGTGTCTCTTTGATGTGGGTGTCACCGTGATGTGGGTGTCACCGTGATGTGTGTGTCTCTGTGATGTGGGTCTCACTGTGATGTGGGTGTCTCTGTGATGTGGGTGTCTCTGTGATGTGGGTCTCACTGTGATGTGGGTCTCACTGTGATGTGGGTGTCTCTGTCATGTGGGTGTCTCTGTGATGTGGGTGTCTCTGTGATGTGGGACTCACTGTGATGTGGGTGTCTCTGTGATGTGGGTGTCTCTGTGATGTGGTTCTCACTGTGATGTGGGCCTCACTGTGATGTCGTTGTCTCTGTGATGTGGGTGTCCCTGTGATGTGGGTCTCACTGTGACGTGGGTGTCTCTGTGATGTGGGTGTCTCTGTGATGTGGGTCTCACTGCGATGTGGGACTCACTGTGATGTGGGTGTCTCTGTGATGTGGGTGTGTCTGTGATGTGGGTGTCTCAGTGATGGGGTTCTCACTGTGATGTGGGTCTCACTGTGATGTGGGTCTCACTGTGATGTGGGTGTCTCTGTGATGTGGATGTCTCTGTGATGTGGGTGTTTCTGTGATGTGGGTCACACTGTGATGTGGGTCTCACTGTGTTGTGGGTGTCTCTGTGATGTGGGTGTCACTGTGGTGTGGGTCACACTGTGATGTGGGTGTCACTGTGATGTGGGTGTCTCTGTGATGTGGGTCTCACTGTGATGTGGGTCTCACTGTGATGTGGGTGTCTCTGTGATGTGGGTGTCACTGTGATGTGGGTCACACTGTGATGTGGGTGTCACTGTGATGTGGGACTCACTGTGATGTGGGTCTCACTGTGATGTGGGTGTCACTGTGATGTGGGTGTCTCTGTGATGTGGGTGTCACTGTGATGTGGGTCACACTGTGATGTAGGTGTCACTCTGATGTGTGTCACTCTGTGATGTGGGACTCACTGTGATGTGGGTCTCACTGTGATGATGGTCTCACTGAGTTGTGGGTGTCACGTGATGTGGGTGTCTCTGTGAAGAGGGTGTCTCTGTGATGAGGGTCTCACTGTGATGTGGGAGTGACTGTGATGTGGGTCTCACTGTGATGAGGGTCTCACTGTGATGTGGGTGACTGTGTGATGTGGGTGTCACTGTGATGTGGGTGTCTCTGTGATGTGGGTGTCACTGTGATGTGGGTGTCTCTGTGATGTGGGACTCACTGTGATGTGGGTATCTCTGTGATGTGGGTGTCTCTGTGATGTGGGTCTCACTGTGATGCAGGTGTCTCTGAGACATGGGCCTCACTGTGATATGAGTCTCGCAGTGATGTGGGTGTCTCTGTGATGTGGGACTCACTGTGATGTGGGTCTCACTGTGATGTGGGTCTCACTGTGATGTGGGTGCCTCTGTGATGTGGGTGTCTCTATGATGTGGGTCTCACTGCGATGTGGGTGTCACTGCAATGTGGGTGTCTCTGTGATGTGGGTCTCACTGTGATATGGGTCTCAATGTGATGTGGGTCTCACTATGATGTGGGTGTCTCTGTGATGTGGGTGTCACTGTGATGTGGGTGTCTCCGTGATGTGG
>NW_025208654.1:9299-10710 GCF_004010195.1 Chiloscyllium plagiosum | reverse complement strand
CTGTGATGTGGGTGTCAGTGTGATGTGGGTGTCTCTGTGATGTGGGTCTCACTGTGATATGGGTGTTTCTGTGATGTGGGTGTCAGTGTGATGTGGGTGTCTCTGTGATGTGGGTCTCACTGTGATATGGGTGTTTCTGTGATGCGGGTGTCTCTGTGATGTGGGTGTCTCTGTGATGTGCGTGTCTCTGTGATGCGGGTCAAACTGTGATGTGGGTGTCAATGTGATGTGGGTGTCACTGTGATGTGGGACTCACTGTGATGTGGGTGTCTCTGTGATGTGGGTGTCTCTGTGATGTCGGACTCACTGTGGTGTGGGTCACACTGTGAGCTGGGTCTCACTGTGATGTGGGTGTCTCTGTGATGTGGGTGTCTCTGTGATGTGGGTGTCACTGTGATGTGGGTCACACTGTGATGCGGGTGTCTCTGTGATGCGGGTCAAACTGTGATGTGGGTGTCACTGTGACATGGGACTCACTGTGATGTGGGATACACTGTGATGTGGGTGTCTCTGTGATGTGGGTGTCTCTGTGATGTGGGTCTCACTGTGATATGGGTGTCTCTGTGATGTGGGTGTCAGTGTGATGTGGGTGTCTCTGTGATGTGGGTGTCAGTGTGATGTGGGTGTCTCTGTGATGTGGGTCTCGTTGTGATGTGGGATTCGCTGTGATGTGGGACTCGCTGTGCTGTGGGTCTCGCTGTGATGTGGGTGTCAATGTGATGAGGGTGTCTCTGTGATGTGGGTCTCACTGTGATGTGGGTGTCTCTGTGATGTGGGTCACTCTGTGAAATGGGTGTCACTGTGATGTGGGTCTCACTGTGATGTGGGTGTCACTGTGATGAGGGTCTCAATGTGATGTGGGTGTCACTGTGATGTGGGTCTCACTGTGATGAGGGTCTCACTGTGATGTGGGTGACTCTGTGATGTGGGTGTCACTGTGATGTGGGTGTCTCTGTGATGTGGGTGTCTTAATGATGTGGGTCTCACTGCGATGTGGGTGTCACTGCAATGTGGTTGTCTCTGTGATGTGGGTCTCACTGTGATGTGGGTCTCAATGTGATGTGGGTCTCACTATGATGTGGGTGTCTCTGTGATGTGGGTGTCACTGTGATGTGGGTGTCTCCGTGATGTGGGTGTCTCTGTGATGTGGGTCGCTCTGTGGTGAGGGTCTCACTGTGATATGGGCCTCACTGTGATGTGGGTGTCTCTGTGATGTGGGTCTCACTGTGATGTGGGTCTCACTGTGATATGGGTGTCTCTGTGATGTGGGTGTCACTGTGATGAGGGTCTCACTGTGATGTGGGTGACTCTGTGATGTGGGTGTCACTGTGATGTGGGGGTCTCCGTGATGTGGGTGTCTCTGTGATGTGGGTGTATCTGTGATGTGGGTCTCACTGTGATGTGGGTCTCA
>NW_025208654.1:2918-4583 GCF_004010195.1 Chiloscyllium plagiosum | reverse complement strand
GGGGTGAGAGAGGGAGTCGGGGGTGAGAGAGGGTGGGGGTAGAGAGGGAGTGAAGCTGGAGAGAGGGAGTGGGGGGGAGAGGGAATTGAATTGAATTTATTGTCACATGTATCGAGGCACAGTGAAACGCTTTGTCTTGTGAGCAATACAGTTAGGTCACTGAGTTAATTAGCATAGATAAGTAAGCAGCAAAAACAAAAACACAGGTACAGGCGAATGTTAAGAGTTTGTGAGTCCATTCAGTATTCTAACAACAGTCGGGTAGAAACTGTTGCGAAACTGGCTGCTGCATGCGTTCAAGCTTCTGTACCTTCTCCCCGATGGTAGAGATTGTAGAAAAACATTGTCATGGTGTGGTGGATCTTAGACAATGCTGGCTGCCTTTCCTTGACAGCGGGCCTGGTAGGCGGATTCTATAGATGGGAGGTTGGCCTTTGTGATTGTTCGGGACAAGTTCACCACTCTCTGTAACTGTCTCCGATCTTGAATGGTACAGTTGTCATACCAGCTAGTGATACATCCAGACAAAGTGCTCTTAATGGCGCACCTATACAAGTTGACAAGGGTATTCGCTGTCATGCCAAATTTCCTCAGCTGCCTGAGGAAGAAGAGACGTTGGGCCTTTGTAACCAGTGCATCCAAATGAAGAGTCCAAAAAAGCTTGTTGTCGATGACCAGGTGGTCACTTGTTCTACCTCTTTGCTGTTAATGTGTAGGGGGGCATGAGTAACATCCCGCTGAAAGTCAATAATGAGTTCCTTGGTTTTGCCAACATTGAGAGCTAGGTTGTTCTCAGTGTACCATTTTTCCAGATTTCCACCTCCCGTCTGTAGTCTGTTTCGTCGCCATTTGAGATTCGACCGACTATGGTGGTGTCATCAGTGAACTTGTAAATGGCATTAGTCTGGTATTTGGCGACACAGTCATGGGTATACAGTGAGTACAGTAGGGGGCTGAGTACGCACCTCTGGGCGGCTCCAGTGTTGAGTATTAGTGACGATGAGATATTGTCCCCAATCTTCACTGATTGTGGCTTGTGGGTCAGGAAACTGAGGATCCAGTTGCAGAGAGTGTGGCTTAGTCCGAGATCACTAAGTTTAGTGATCAGTCTCAAGGGGATTATAGTGTTGAAGGCTGAACTGCAGTCAATTAGTAGGATTCTTATGTAGCTGTTCTTGGTGTCAAAATATTCTAGAAAGGAGTGAAGGGCAAGTGGTATGGCATCTGAAATGGATCTGTTGGTCCGATAGGCAAATTGGAGTGGGTCAAGTGTAGTGGGGAGGCTGGAGTTGATTAATGCAATGACCAGCCTTTCAAAGCACTTCATGACCACCAAAGTTGGGGCCACTGGGCAGTAGTCATTGAGACATGCTGCATGAGCATTCTGAGGCACAGGGATGATTGTTGGCCCTCTTGAAACAGGCAGGGACAGTGGCCTGCTGCAGGGAGAGGTTGAAGATGTCCGAGAAGACCTCTGTCAGTTGATGAACCTGGAGAGAGGGAGTGAGGGAGTGGAACAGAGAGAGAAGCGGGAGTGGGGGTGAGAGAGAGAAAAATGGAGAGAGGGAGTGGGTAGAGAACCTGGAGAGAGGGAGTGAGGTAGAGAACATGGAGAGAGGGGGAGAGAGACGGACAACCCGGAGAGAGGGAGAGGAGTAGAGAGAG
>NW_025208654.1:0-1811 GCF_004010195.1 Chiloscyllium plagiosum | reverse complement strand
CCTGGGGAGAGGTAGGGGAGAGAGAGAATTTGGAGAAAGTGTCTGTGTGGGGGGAGGGGAAGAGAGAGAGAGAGAGAACCTGGAGAGAGGGAGGGAGGGGGGGGAGAAAGAGGGAGTGGGAGGGAGAGAGAGAAGAAATAACCAGGAGGGCAGGAACCGTGAAAAAGCAGTTACAATATGGAGAGAGCAGGAATGTTGTGGAGAGAAACAACCTGAACAAAACAAGAATATGGTGGAGAGCAAGAATGATCTCACAGAGCAGTGACAACCTAGAGACAACAACAATAGCCTGGATAGAGTAAGAGCCTGGGCAAAGGAACCACTTTGGGTATTCTCCAGTCGTCTGGGACCTTGCCGGTTGCTAAACAGGTTACAAAGATCTCTGTCAACGCTCCAGCAGTCTCCGCCCTTGCCTCCCTCAATATCCTTGGATAGGTATTTCGTTCAGTTCTGGTCACCACACTACTAAAAGGATATGGATGTTTTGGAAGGGTACCAGGATGTTGCCTGATATGAAGGATTTTCTCTCTGAAGAAAGATGGGATAGACTAGGTTTGTTTTCACTGGAGGTTGAGGGGTTATCCAATAGAAGTTTCTAAGATTGTGGATGGCATGGATAGAGTGGAAAGTACAAGGCTTTTTTCCAGGGTGAAGTGGTCAGTTACTAGGGGACACAAGTTCATAGTGTGGGGTGGGGGAGTTTAAAAGAGATTTGCAAGGCAAGTTTTTCACACTAAGTGGTGAGTGCCTGGAACTCACTGCCAGGGGAGGTGGTGGAAGCAGGCACTAAAATAGCAGCATTCAAGAAGCACCTGGGTGAATCCGTGAATAGGAAGGGAACAAAGGCATCCAGATCCTGTAAGTGAAGACAGTTTTAGTATGGAAGGGCAAAATGTGTCCAAAGACTTGGAGGGCTGAAGGCCCTGTTTCTGTACTGTATTGTTCTTTGTTTAGATCCCATCAAGCCCTGGGGACATATCCACCAATGATTTTCAAGACTGTGAACACCTCCTCCTATTTAATATCAGCGTATTCTGGAACAGTAACAAACCCCTCTGTAATGTTACCATCATCCATGTCCTTCTTAGTGAATACTGACATGAAGTATTCATTAAGGACCTCATCCACCTCATCTGGCTCTATGTGTAAATTCTCTCCTCTGTCCTTGAATGGACGCACCCTTTCCCTGGTTACTCTCTTGCTCTTAATATATGGATAGAATGCTTCGAGGTTCTGCTTCATCCTACTTGCCAAGGATATTTTGTGGTCCCTTCTAGCCCTCCTAACATCTTGTGACATTCTTTTTTGTTTCCTTTATACTCCTCACTAACCTCTCGCCCTGCCTGTTCTCCCTACTAGACTTGCCATAGCCTCTCTGTTCTCTTCAGCCACTGCTCTGGTTCCCATCCCACTGCCACACTAATTTAAATCCTCCAGAGTAGCACTAGCAAACCTCTCAGCAAGGGTATTGGTGCCCCTCCAGTTTAGGTGCTGCCCATCCTTCTTGTGCAGGTTCCACTTGTCAACCACGCAGATATCTGAAGCTCTCTCTCCTAAACTCAATTTCCTAAACTTTACATATGATTTCTTTTCCTTGTTGACTGAACTTTCATTATCTCTTGTCATCCAAGGTTTCTTAATCTTGCCATCTTTATTTCTCATCCTCACGGGAACGTGCTAGTCCTAAATTCTGATTCCATACGTTAGATGTGCATTTACTCTCAACCAGCCATCCCCAATCTAATTTCTCCAGTCCTTGCCTAATACTCTTGCAGTTAGATTTCCCCAATTCAGCACTTTAACCTGAGGAC
>NW_025208653.1:14089-15000 GCF_004010195.1 Chiloscyllium plagiosum | reverse complement strand
GCTGTCCATGTTTAAAACAACCAGAACTTAAATGGAAAATATATAGAACAGAATACATCCTTTTCTTTGTGATGTCTCATCCTGCCCTCTGGGCATTATCACAGTGAACAGATTGAACCATTGTCTCCAACCCCATTTCAAACAGATTCAGAATTTATCAACATAGAAGGTCAGGAAGTGAAGATGAAGTATTTCTCAATCAGGTGGAGATGAAAGGCTGAAAATCACTGCTTAATACCAGCTCCCAACAGGCAGAGAAATAAACCTTGGAGAATTTGCTCAGATATGCAAGACAGTAGGAGGGTCCAGAGTAGATAAACCGATGACAGAGGATGATGGGAGGAAAATAGTGTTTCCACACCTCTACTCAGCACTGCCACTATCTCTTCTCCTTCATTTGTCAATATCCACTTCCCCTCTTCCTTTCCCTACATTCTTTATTTTAATTTTCCTTTCTGATCATGACTTTCCCAGTTGTGGCCAATTCAACTCTGCTTTCTTTCTTCCATTGTTCTCCAGTGAAGAAGAGTCCTTGAATGCTATTTGGAGGTACTGCTGTCATAGTATCATTATATAAATGAAATGGCTACCTCAGAAACAATGCTCAATCACAGCATTAGTTTTTGGATGCTGAGGTAACTTTCACTTCTCATATATTCTCTTGTTATCTGTTCTTGAGTGCAAGGGATTAAAGGGAAACTGATGGAAAATTGAATTCTAATATGACTGTAATTGAGTTTTTACTTAATGAAACAAGAACAATTACAAGAGAAAGTTAGGACTGCAGATGCTGGAGATCAGAGTCAAGAGTGTGATGATGGAAAAGCACAGCAGGTCAAGCAGCATCTGAGGAACAGGAGAACACACTTGTGGGCCGGGGCTGAGAGATAAATGGGAGGGGGGGACAGGGT
>NW_025208653.1:0-2017 GCF_004010195.1 Chiloscyllium plagiosum | reverse complement strand
CCTGCTGTGCTTTTCCACCACCACTCTAATCTAGACTCTAGACACTGTAGCTTCACTTTACATAACTGAGCATGTTTTGTCTCACCGTAAATTCCCGTTATCAATACCTTTTCGGGCATTAGTCCTTCAGGAGTACATATCTCCATATCCTTCAGTATCACAGACTGAGGGGATCCAGCGTCCCTTAATATTGTAACCTTTGTGAATAAACCTTACCTTACTAGGTATATTTTTTAAGCAGATCTGGCACTTCCTCCTTAATCAACTGCTGATCAGCTTGTGCACTCTGATGCAGCTTTCTAGCCTCCATTGTGCTTTCTGTTACCATGCCAACAAAACTTCCAGGCATGTTCTGGTTTCCTACATCTGGCTTTCTCCTAGACCACCAACACTGTAATTTCATGTAGCCCACTTTGTCGCAATGATAACACCGGGAGCATTTTACCTTCTTTGTCCCCTTCAAGGGTTTCCTTTTTACTCTATGGTAAGTTATCCTAATGATCTTCACTGAGATTTACCTTTCCTTTTCCAACTAAGGATTTCTCTTTGCCCCAATTTCTATCCTTCATGGACTGAAATTGACTCTGGAAGCCAAACCGTGTTTTATGGACCAGCTCATAATTGTCAGCCACTTCAGCTGCTAACCTTGCTGTTTTAACTCTCTGCTCTTCCACAGTAAGCTTACCAACAGCCTTTGTCTCCAGCCTTTAAGCTGACTTCCCTTTTTAAGTGTCAATTTCTGAAGTTCAAATGCTCTCTCTTTGTCTTTCTCTTCTGCTAAAGCCTTCATTCTTTTTCATTTTTCTTTTGTTTCTAACCATAACTCAAACTGTTTCATTTCTGCTGCCCTTTCCTGATGTCTCACCTCGAACTCAAGCTGCTTCAATCACAATTGAACTTTTGCCATCCCTACAGATTCTGATGGTTTCTCCAGCAAATTCAAATGCTGAGCTACTGCTGTAACTATCTGATCTTTTCTCATGTTAGGAGGTAGCTTCAACTCCAGCTTATCTACTAACTCCTGCAGTTTATTCACCTTCTGTAAAACTTCCAAGATCACCTTGTCCACCTCCAGAAAACTCTTGGTGACTGAAAGAGCCATTGCTATCCCAAGCTTTATCTAACCAACCAAACCAACACCTGAAATAAAGACACTAGCACCTACCATTCACTATTTAAATCCCGCAAAGAGCCCCCAAACTGTTATTGATTAGGCCCGATCACTCAATGCGTTCGTAAGCAGGCAGTCCAGACGGTAACTTTGCAATTCTTTCATAGAGTCATAGAGATGTACTGCATGGAAACAGACCTTTCGGTCCAACTTGTCCATGCTGATCAGATATCTCAACCTAATCTCATCCCACCTGCCGGCCCATATCCCTCCAAGCCCTTCCTATTCGTATACCCATCCAGATACCTTTTAAATGTTACAATTGTACTAGCCTCCACCACTTCCTTCCACGTACCACCCTCTGCATGAAAAAGTTGCCACTTAAGTCTCTTTTATATCTTTCCCCTCGCACCCTAAACCTATGCCCTCTAGTTCTAGACTCCCCAACCCCATGATTTTATAAACCTCTATAAGGTCACCCCCAGCCTCCGAAGTTCCAGGGAAAATAGCCCTAGCCTATTCAACCTCTCCCTCTAGCTCAAATCCTCCAACCCTCTCACCATATATTCTGAATTTCACAGAAAATGAAACTACGTTGGGAGATCCCCAAGAGAACCACACACAAGCTTTTGATTCTCTCAGCTGGTTCTGTCGACAAAAGCTTGGCTATTGCTACCCTACAACCGCAGGAAAGCCAGAATTCCCAAGTTGGGTTATTACAAACCACTTGGAAAAGTGTACAGATTCTTAAGCCCCACAATTCCGAGGGTGACTATAAATACTAATAATCTAACCCAAAATCCCAATTTACCTGTGTGTTGGAATCAAGTGGACAGAAAGCATTGACTAGGTTTCTGTGCTGAACAAGGATGGCAGTTTATAACAAGTAAGAAAATTCAAATCAGA
>NW_025208652.1:13414-15000 GCF_004010195.1 Chiloscyllium plagiosum | reverse complement strand
CATTTTTCTGGTATTCAGCTGCTACACTTGTATTAGGAGCAAGGTTACAATCAGACATAAAGTTGAGTGGTTCCAGTGGAAGTTAAACTGAACATCGCTAAGCAGATTTTCAGTAAATGCTACTTGATAGCCCTGTTGCTGACATCTTCTGTTGTTTTGAATATCAGCCTATTATGAAAGACGTATGTAACAGTTTTTGGAACAGGAGTGCTAGCAATATGCTATGAATAAGGTAATAAGAATATTCAAAGCTAAGTTTGCAGGAAGAGAATGACCAGTCAATCAACAGAACAGATTCCCTGGAAATGCAGTTTATTCATTTAAATAAAAATTAAGTAGATTAGGTTTTTTTTTGCAGGAAGTAATATTTTGGGATCAAGCAGCATAATTGGGAAAAAATGGTTAAATAGTTGGACTTATGAGGCAAAATTTATCCTTCCCTGCTGTGGGGAAAATGTTTGGAAATACAAACAGAATGAAAAAAAATCAACATTGAGGATTTTTTTGTGATTTGCCAATTAGCCTGAAATTAGGACTTTGCAATCTTGCCATTGAATGGCAAATAACTTACTTATATGTATTTGCATCTCATTGATGCAGCCACCTTATTTAACACTACTTCCAATCCTCTTCTCCTTTCCTAAAGGTAGACAATACAAATTCCCAACATGTAAATCAGAATGGTGCCTGGCGGCTGCAGCTTACCAGATGTTTATCCCGGCCAAACATCTAACTGTGTCTTCACAACAAAATCTTTGCATTCTCTATGGACGCCATGCTCCTTAACCTTTTATCCGACAAACCATTAGTCTCATTACATCAACATGACTACTTTTGGGCCATTTTCTACACTACTTCAACACTTTAATTCAAGAACTTGTTCAAGGACACATGCATTTTGTGCATTTGCAAAGATGCATGCTATTGCTTTTAGCTTGCTTTCTTAGAACTCACTCTCTTTGCATTTACTTGGAGCCTCGTGCACTTCACACGAGGCTCCAAGCTTGTAGTCCCCTTCTCCCCACTAAGGGCTGGTCCCTCTGACTTTCGCAAAATGGTTGAAGGCCATGTAGTATGTCCACAGCGCAAATGGCTGACATATGGTATGGGTGTGACACAGATTTTCACACCCTGCCTCTCACTTTGCAGTGAAAGGGAATGCAAGCCAGAGAGGCTGGCGGCCCTTAACTGAGCACTGCAGACTATGAGTACTGAAAAGCAATGTGACCCACACGCAGTCTGGCAGACTGTAAGTCAGTTCAGACATCAGTAAATGTGCTCTAGAAAATATTGTGAAGTGCACGAGGCTCCAAGTAAATGCAAAGAGAGTGAGTTCTAAGAAAGCAAGCTAAAAGCAATAGCATGCATCTTTGCAAATGCACAAAATGCATGTGTCCTTGAACAAGTTCTTGAATTAAAGTGTTGAAGTAGTGTAGAAAATGGCCCAAAAGTAGTCATGTTGATGTAATGAGACTAATGGTTTGTCGGATAAAAGGTTAAGGAGCATGGCGTCCATAGAGAATGCAAAGATTTTGTTGTGAAGACACAGTTAGATGTTTGGCCGGGATAAACATCTGGTAAGCTGC
>NW_025208652.1:0-579 GCF_004010195.1 Chiloscyllium plagiosum | reverse complement strand
TATTTGAATCCTGTGTTTCTGGAGCCTGTGTATATTTGAATCCTGTGTTTCTGGAGCCTGTGTATATTTGAATCCTGTGTTTCTGGAGCCCCTGTATATTTAAATCCCGGGATGTTTTTGGAGCCTGTGTATATTTGAATCCTGTGTTTCTCGAGCCTGTGTATGTTTGAATCCTGGGTGTTTTTGGAGCATGTGTATATTTGAATCCTGTGTGTTTCTGGAGCCTGTGTAATTTGAATCCTGTTGTGTTTTTGAATCCTGTGTATATTTGAATCCTGTGTTTCTGGAGCCTGTGTATATTTGAATCCTGTGTTTTTGGAGCCTGTGTCTATTTGAATCCTGTGTTTCTGGAGCCTGTGTATATTTGAATCCTGTGTGTTTCTGGAGCCTGTGTATATATTTGAATCCTGTGTTTCTGGAGCCTGTGTATATTTGAATCCTGTGTTTCTGGAGCCTGTGTCTCGGGTTGCTGTGTTCTCTGAGGGATGACTGGCTCATGGCCACAGCCCGAGGCGATGCTCGTGAGGCGTTACCGAGTCACTGACAGGAAACGGCGGCTTTAGCGGGACGAGAGGTACT
>NW_025208651.1:14142-15000 GCF_004010195.1 Chiloscyllium plagiosum | reverse complement strand
CTTTACCGCCCTTCTTAAACAGTGGCACCACGTTTGCCAACCTCCAGTCTTCCGGCACCTCACCTGTGACTATCGATGATACAAATATCTCAGCAAGAGGCCCAGCAATCACTTCTCTAGCTTCCCACAGAGCTCTCGGGTACACCTGATCAGGTCCTGGGGATTTATCCACCTTTAACCGTTTCAAGACATCCAGCACTTCCTCCTCTGTAATCTGGACATTTTGCAAGATGTCACCATCTATATCTTTTATATCCTTTTCCACAGTAAATACTGGTGCAAAATATTCATTTAATATCTCCCCCGTTTTCTGTGGCTCCACACAAAGGCCGCCTTGCTGATCTTTGAGGGGCCCTATTCTCTCCCTAGTTACCCTTTTGTTCTTAATATATTTGTAAAAACCCTTTGAATTCTCCTTAATTTTATTTGCCAAAGCTAGCTCATGTCCCCGTTTTGCCCTCCTGATTTCCCTTTTAAATATACTCCTACTTCCTTTATACTCTTCGAAGGATTCACTCGATCTATCCTGTCTATACCTGGCATATGCTTCCTTTTTCTTAACCAAACCCTTAATCACTTTAGTCATCCAGCATTCCTTATACCTACCAGCCTTGCCTTTCACCCTGACAGGAATATACTTTCTCTGGATTCTTGTTATCTCATTTCCAGCCGTCCCTTTACCTGCGAACATCTGCCTCCAATCAGCTTTCGAAAGTTCTCGCCTAATACCGTCAAAATTGGCCTTTCTCCAATTTAGAACTTCAACTTTTAGATCTGATCTATCCTTTTCCATCACTATTTAAAAATGAATAGAATTATGGTCGCTGGCCCCAAAGTGCTCCCCCACTGACACCTCAA
>NW_025208651.1:0-461 GCF_004010195.1 Chiloscyllium plagiosum | reverse complement strand
GGCAGTGTTGGACGGGATTGGGGGGCAAGGGGGCGGTGCCGGGGGTGGCAGGGAACGGTGTTGGATGGGGTGGGAGCGGGAGGCGGTGTTGGAGGGCGGGGGTCGGTGTTGGGGACGGGGCCTTGCGCGCAGTGATGCTGCCTTACCTCCTGAACAAGGAGCAGACTTTAAAAACTCTTGAGCCCCAGAGGAAAGGCATTTAATCGATTAACCGAATAATCAATTATCTGAACGAAATAGTGCCCACCCATCATGTTCGGGTAATCAAGGTTCCCCGAATTAACTATTTTAACCAATTAGTGTGTTGTTTCATAGACAGAGTATTTGATCTGTTGGTTTTCAGCTTCTCAGATCAGCACCATACTTAATATATATTCAATTCAAGATTTAAGTCCTCACTTAAATTGATGTTCCTTAAACTTATGACTTCAAAGAGAAATTTTGAGTGAGCATTATTTACC
>NW_025208650.1:13720-15000 GCF_004010195.1 Chiloscyllium plagiosum | reverse complement strand
TATTTTGTAAACTAAAGAGGTCCCACTAGCCACCAATCTCCAATCATAAAAAAGTTGAAACAACTCTCCACAAATACCCTCTGTCTTCTACGATCAACCCCAATTATTTTTCCAACTGACCAACACATCGTCAATCCCATGTGACCTCATGTTCTGGACAAGTCTATCATAAGCAAATTTATCAAATGCTTTAGCAAAGTGCATGTAGGTACAATACCTGCCCAATTCCCATCAAAAATCGTTGTCGCCTCCTAAAATAACCGAATATGTTTCTGAGATAAGAAACTATCTGCCCCTCTCAAAGCCACACTGACTATCCCGAACAAATGCATTCCTGTGCGAAGAAATTATATCCTGTTCTTAGGAAGGAACTTCGATAATTTCTCTACCACTGATGTAACATTCCACCGAACATAGTTTTGTGGAATATCCATATTTCCCTTCAAAAGCAAAGTAAAAGTATTAGTAATTCTCTAGTCTAATGGGACCTCACCTGTCGGTTATTACAATATAAACATCTCTGTCAGGGCATTAACAATCAAGTCCCTTGCCTTCCTCAGCATTCTGTTAAAAATCTCATGATGCACTGTGGTGTTTTCCATATTAATGCTTTTAAAAAGGCTCAGTACATCACTCTTCTTCATCTGGATGTATTCTATAATACCTCGCCCAAATCTTCTCCGGGTAAACATCCATGCAAAATACTCATTAACAACCCACTGACCTCCTTGCTTTACAACTATAAATTCCCTCCCATGTCCTTGAGTGGGTAGACTCTTTCCACAACAATCCCTTACTCCAAATTATTGCATAAAAAGCCGTGGGATTCCCTTTAGTCGTACGACAAACCACATTTCTTGGCGTACTTTTGCCCTTCAAAGTCCTTATCTAATTTCGTTCCAAATCCCTTTGCAATTTTTCAAGGACCTGTTCTTATTTCAGCTTCTTAAACCTTGCATATGCTTCCATTTCATTTTGAATAAATTTGAAATAATTCTTTCATTCCAGTCGTCCTGAATCTCTCCATCCTTATAGTTCTTTCTCCTGGGAAGGTGCTGCTCTTGAACTGAAATCAACTGGCGATATAGCCTCTCAATTCTCACTTATGAATTGATCCGTAAAACATTTCCTCAATCTAAATTCTGCAGTTCTAATCCAACAGGGATGTAATTAGATTTGGGACAAATATCTACCTATCTATCTATCTATCTATCTATCTATCTATCTACTATCTATCTTATCTATCTATCTATCTATCTATCTATCTATCTATCTATCTA
>NW_025208650.1:0-1375 GCF_004010195.1 Chiloscyllium plagiosum | reverse complement strand
GCTCTGCCCTCATCAATCCTCTTTGTTACTTCAAAAAACTCAATCAAGCTTGTGAGACATGATTTCCCACACACAAAGCCATGTTGATTATCTCAAATCAGTCCTTGCCTTTCCAAATACATGTACATCCTGTCCTTCAGGATTCCCTCCAACAACGTGCCCACCACCGAGGTCAGGCTCATTGGTCTATAGTTCCCTGGCTTGTCTTTACCGCCCTTCTTAAATGGTGGAACCACATTTGCCAACCTCCAGTCTTCCAGCACCTCACCTGGACTATCGATGATACAAATATCTCAGCAAGAGGCCCAGCAATCACTTCTCTAGCTTCCCACAGAGTTCTCAGGTACACCTGATCAGGACCTGGGGATTTATCCTCCTTCTCCTCCTTAACCTTTCAGCTTCAACCACCACCAGTCACCCCTCTCTCTCTCTCTTTCTGTAATGAGTTTGGAATGCTTGCCTTCATTGGTCAGAGCATTGAGTAAAGTAGTCGGGATGTCATGTTGCGGATGTGTAGGACATTAGTGAGGCCATATTTGAAGTACTACATACAATTCTGGTGGCCCTGTGATAGGAAGGATGTTATTAAATTGGAAAAGGTGCAAAAGAAATTTACAAGATTGTTACTGAGTCTAGAAAATGTGAGTTATGAGGACAGGCTGGATAGGCTGGGACTCTCTTCCATGGAGTGTTGGAGGCTGCAGGGTGACCTTATCAAGGCTTACAAATCATTAGGGGCCTAGGTAAGGTGACTGGCCAAGATCTTTTGCATAGGGCAGGAGAGCCCAAAGCTAGAGTGCATAATTTCAAGGTGAGAGAGTAAAAAATTTAAAAGGGGCCAGAGGGTCAACCTTTTCACACAGCGGGTGGTTTGTAAATGGAATGAATTACCAGAAGAAGTGCTGGAGATGGGTACAATCAAAACATTTAAAAGACATTTGGATCGATAGATAGATAGGAAAGGTTTGGGGAGATATGGGCCTAACACAGGCAAATGGGACTAGTTCAGTTTAGGATACCTGGTTGGCATGGAAGAGTTGGGCCGAAGGGCCTGATTATGACTGTATGAGAGTAGCCCTGTGATCTTGTGTGATTATGGTGACTTTACCTTTTCTCTCAAAACTAGTCATTTGCTTGCACAAAGCCTGTGTATTGCTGAAAGAAAGGTCACAATTTGTCAAAGATTTGCATCTTGCACTCATCAGGACATTCACACGAAATACAAACATCGAAATGTTTGACAAAATGTGTCCAAAAAAACCATTCACAATTCTAAATATCTCTGTTAAAATTCTCAACCTTTTCTGCTCTAAGGGAAACAATTCCAGTTTCTCCAGTGTTCCCACATTCACTGAAATCCCACAGCCCAGAGACC
>NW_025208649.1:12890-15000 GCF_004010195.1 Chiloscyllium plagiosum | reverse complement strand
TGGCCATTAAATTACAGCAGGGTTGACCTGTCGGTTAATGCCTTGGTTCCAGAATGACAAGGACACATGAGAAATTAACCCTCACTAAGTACTCTCCAGTGCCCCACAGGATCACAACCAGGGAGCACGTCAGTTATATGGGGGTGGGGGTAGAGGGGTGCTGTAAGGTGGAAAGGGGGGGACAGCCAGGATCCACTCCCAAACTCATGACCACTTCCATCTAGAAGGACAAGGGCAGCAGGTACATGGGAACACCATCCCACTGCAAATCCCCCTCCAAGCCCCGCATATCCTGACTTGGAAATATATCATCGTTCCTTTAGTGTCCCTGGGTCAAAATCCTGGAATTCCCTCCCTAAGGGCATTGTGGGTCTACCCACAGCATGTGGACTGCAGCGGGTCAAGAAGGCAGCTCACCCCCCCCCTTCTCAAGGGGGCAACTAGGGATGGGCAATAAATACTGGGCCCAGCCAGTGACACCTCCATCCCATAATATTTTTCATTATTCATTCACAGGATGTGGGTATCACTGACTAGGTCAGTATTTATTACCCATCCCTAATTGTTCAGAGAGTTGTTAAGAGTCAACCACATTGCTGTGGGGTCTGGAGTCTCATGTAGGATAGACCAGGTAAGGATAGCAGCTACCTTCCCTGTAGGACATTAGTGATCCAGATGGGTTTTTCTGACAATTGACTTATAGTCATCATTAGACTGAATTCCAGAAATATATTGAATGCAAATTCCACCATTGTGGTGGGATTTCAACCTGGCTCCCCAGAACATCATCTGGAGCTCGGGATTAACAGTTTAGTGATAATACTATTCGGTCATCACCTCCCTCTGTAAACAAACATTCCAATAAAGTAAGCTTTCATTTTAGGCAGTCAAAGCAAAGCAGCGACCCCACTTTGTGGTCTGCTGCAGGATTCTGTAGAATGCAGTGTGACACGATCCCCTCATATAGTTGCCGGGTATGGTATGTGTTCATATAGCTGCCAGGTGTAGTATGTGCTCATATAGCTGACTGGTGTAGTATGTGTTCATATAGCTGCCGGGTGTAGTATGTGTTCATATAGCTGCCTGGTGTAGTATGTGTTCATATAGCTGCTGGGTGTAGCAGTGGCAGTTAGTGGGACAGTTCTGTGGCAGTTAGTGGGACAGTGCGGTGACAGTTAGTGGGACAGTGCGGTGACAGTTAGTGGGACAGTGCAGTGACAGTTAGTGGGACAGTGCTGTGACAATTAGTGGGACAGTACTGTGACAGATAGAGGGACAGTGTGGTGGCAGTTAGTGGGACAGTGCTGTGACAGTTAGTGGGACAGTGTGGTGGCAGTTAGTGGGACAGTACTGTGACAGTTAGTGGGACAGTGCGGTGACAGTTAATGGGACAATGCGGTGACAGTTAGTGGGACAATGCGGTGACAGTTAGTGGGACAGTGCGGTGGCAGTTAGTGGGACAGTGCGGTGGCAGTTAGTGGGACAGTGCGGTGACAGTTAGTGGGACAGTGCGGTGACAGTTAGTGGGACAGTGCGGTGACAGTTAGTGGGACAGTGCGGTGACAGTTAGTGGGACAGTGCGGTGACAGTTAGTGGGACAGTGCGGTGACAGTTAGTGGGACAGTGCGGTGACAGTTAGTGGGACAGTGCGGTGACAGTTAGTGGGACAGTGCGGTGACAGTTAGTGGGACAGTGCGGTGACAGTTAGTGGGACAGTGCTGTGGCAGTTAGTGGGACAGTGCTGTGGCAGTTAGTGGGACAGTGCTGTGGCAGTTAGTGGGACAGTGCTGTGGCAGTTAGTGGGACAGTGCTGTGGCAGTTAGTGGGACAGTGCTGTGGCAGTTAGTGGGACAGTGCTGTGGCAGTTAGTGGGACAGTGCTGTGGCAGTTAGTGGGACAGTGCTGTGGCAGTTAGTGGGACAGTGCTGTGGCAGTTAGTGGGACAGTGCTGTGGCAGTTAGTGGGACAGTGCTGTGGCAGTTAGTGGGACAGTGCTGTGGCAGTTAGTGGGACAGTGCTGTGGCAGTTAGTGGGACAGTGGTGTGGCAGTTAGTGAGACAGTGCTGTGGCAGTAAGTGGGACAGTGCGGTGGCAGTTAGTGGGACAGTGC
>NW_025208649.1:0-3460 GCF_004010195.1 Chiloscyllium plagiosum | reverse complement strand
TAACGTAGCACAAAACAGGAATTTAACCGGCCAGTTTCTCAATCTGTGAGTCATTTAAATTGAAGGGATTTGCACGGCGACAGCTATAATTTAAAATATTGATACTGAAGCATTGTTCAAAGCATCAACAGCAAGTCCAGCCTTCAGTAATGCTGGGTAAACCTTTAACAAATACACTGTGATCAGTTCCTTTGTAAGTAACTTTACTGCAAGCAAAGGCAAGTTTAAAACCAATTGTCAAAAATGAGAAAAACATATTTTAATGCAGTATGGAATGATAGAAGAAAATAGCGATGGAAAGAATGGATTGAAGTAGATCTTTGCAAAAGGACTAAACTGACAGATAAACACAGATGCCTTATAAAAATTACAGATGTACATGAGGGTATTCTGGAATCAGATTGAGAGTTAATTGCTAATTAAGTTCACAATTTGTATCCACCCACAGCGAAACAGCATTGCATCCATACAGAAGTGACAATAAAGAAAGAATGACAACAATACGAATGATTTGATGGAAGAGGTGTAAGAACATTGTTTTCACTGCCCGAAAGGTCAGTAACCAGTAGAAACAGGAATAAAATAATTGGCAACAGAACAAGGGAGTAATGAGAAAACATTTCTTGCAATAAATTCATTAGATCTGACATGCATGACTTCAAAGGTGACTGAAATCAAATTCAATTTATGAAAGGGGTTTGGATATATGTTTAAGGAAGGAAACCTTTGTAAGACCATGAGGAAATGCAGGGAAGTGGAACTAATTGGATAATAGTTCTAAAACGTCTGGGTGGGCAAATGGCTTCCTTCAGTACTATGTGTTTCAAACTAACCTTGTACAATTGGTACAGCACAATTCTACAAAAGTGCCACATAATATCATGGATTAGTTGATGAGATTTTACAAATAATCATGGTCCCAGATCAATAACATCTTGAAAAATTAATGAAGTGATTCAAATTTAATGAATTCTTATCTTATCATGCGTGCTCTGTGAAATTCTGGTCTGATACTAGCAGGACACTATTTTATTGCTGTATTATTTTAGTTTGAAATGTAGAAATTGGTAAAAACAATAAAGAGGAGACACTCACATATCGTACGTTTCCTGCATAGTCTTTGCATCCTGTGGAAATGAGAAGTGTCACATTGTTAAATGAGTGCCATCTTTCCAGTGATGACACTGGATAAAAGCAAATTACTGGGGTTGCTGGAATCTGAAACCAAAAGAGAAAGTGCTGGAAAATCTCAGCAGGTCTGGCAACATCTGTAAGGAGAGAAAAGAGCTGACGTTTCAAGTCTAACTGATCCTTTGTCAAAGCTTTGACAAAGGGTCAGTTAGACTCAAAACGTCAGCTCTTTTCTCTCCTTACAGATGTTGCCAGACCTGCTGAGGTTTTCCAGCACTTTCTCTTTTGGTTTCAGATTCCAGCAACCCCAGTAATTTGCTTTTATCCAGTGTCATCACTGGAAAGATGGCACTCATTTAACAATGTGACACTTCTCATTTCCACAGGATGCAAAGACTATGCAGGAAACGTACGATATGTGAGTGTCTCCTCTTTATTGTTTTTACCAATTTCTACATTTCAAACTAAAATAATACAGCAATAAAATAGTGTCCTGCTAGTATCAGACCAGAATTTCACAGAGCACGCATGATAAGATAAGAATTCATTAAATTTGAATCACTTCATTAATTTTTCAAGATGTTATTGATCTGGGACCATGATTATTTGTAAAATCTCATCAACTAATCCATGATATTATGTGGCACTTTTGTAGAATTGTGCTGTACCAATTGTACAAGGTTAGTTTGAAACACATAGTACTGAAGGAAGCCATTTGCCCACCCAGACGTTTTAGAACTATTATCCAATTAGTTCCACTTCCCTGCATTTCCTCATGGTCTTACAAAGGTTTCCTTCCTTAAACATATATCCAAACCCCTTTCATAAATTGAATTTGATTTCAGTCACCTTTGAAGTCATGCATGTCAGATTTAATGAATTTATTGCAAGAAATATTTTCTCATTACTCCCTTGTTCTGTATCTACTGGTTACTGACCTTTCGGGCAGTGAAAACAATGTTCTTACACCTCTTCCATCAAATCATTCGTATTGTTGTCATTCTTTCTTTATTGTCACTTCTCTATGGATGCAATGCTGTTTCGCTGTGGGTGGATACAAATTGTGAACTTAATTAGCAATTAACTCTCAATCTGATTCCAGAATACCCTCATGTACATCTGTAATTTTTATAAGGCATCTGTGTTTATCTGTCAGTTAAGTCCGTTATGCAAAGGTCTCCTTCAATCCATTCTTTGCATCGCTATTTTCTTCTATCATTCCATACTGCATTAAAATATGTTTTTCTCATTTTTGACAATTGGTTTTAAACTTGCCTTTGCTTGCAGTAAAGTTACTTACAAAGGAACTGATCACAGTGTATTTGTTAAAGGTTTACCCAGCATTACTGAAGGCTGGACTTGCTGTTGATGCTTTGAACAATGCTTCAGTATCAATATTTTAAATTATAGCTGTCGCCGTGCAAATCCCTTCAATTTAAATGACTCACAGATTGAGAAACTGGCCGGTTAAATTCCTGTTTTGTGCTACGTTAACTTATTGTTACCCAAGCAAACAGAACAATGAATCAACTGGGATTATTCACATTTGAAATCCAAAGGTGGACAATTCCTAGTTGTCTCCAGTGATATGGTATTGTTGACACATTCTGTTCCAATTCACTGTTCAGATCACACACTGTTCAGAAAGTGTCACTTTCACAATGCCCTTAAAACAGTTAAAGATGAACTTTAGAATAGATGAGCCATACACTATGTATGCTTAACCCTGCCAGCTAGTTCCCATGATTATATGTCTTTCATATCCGTGACTGATTTTTGGAACAAAGGGAAATTGTTTTCAAAGATTGGCATCATTTGTCAGGATGTGTTGAATCAAATAACCTTACTAATATTTGATTTCCATAAAAAATATGAGTTGAAATAAATGCAAGATTTTTCTCTTCCCTTCTGTCAAGTTTTTAGATTCCACTCTTTTAGATTGTGCCATTATTTACTATCAGGTGCTATCCTCCAGTGCAGCTCAGCTCTGGTCATCATAGCAGTGTGAGCACTGACACTAAGTTGTTGCAAGGTGTACAACAAACAGTGTGAGGGATTCTACCTGAGATATCAGATGGCACCTGACATCCACATGATCCAGTCTGGCAAGAGTTGCTCAATCAAAATCTGAACTAGGAATCTTAGCTGATTACGTCAGCCCAATCCTGTGCCATTGAGAGAAATTGCAACAGTCCAAATGTTCTGCCACTTGGAGTTGCTTGTAGACTCTCATGATTTTCCTGGATGACATGATTTAACCACTCACTGCCATAACCAGCTGAACCACTTGGGAGAGATTCCTAACTTCTTTGTTTTAACATTACATTAA
>NW_025208648.1:14005-15000 GCF_004010195.1 Chiloscyllium plagiosum | reverse complement strand
CTCTGGATTCATTTAAGAAAGAGTTGGATAGAGTTCTCAAGGATTGTGGAATCAAGGGTTATGGAGATAAGGCAGGAACAGGATACTGATTAAGGATGATCAGCCATGATCTTCTTGAATGGTGGTGCAGGCTCAAAGGGCAGAATGGCCTCTTCTTGCACCTTTTGTCTATTGTCTATAGTCATAGGGGATTCTACTGTAAGGGGAGTAGATAGGCAGTTCTGTGGCTGAAAACGGGACTCCCAGATGGTATGTTGCCTCCCAGGTACTCGGGTCAGGGATTCACCGATCGGCTGCAGAGCATTTGAAAAGGGGAGGGTGAACAGCCAGTTGTCTTGGTACATATAGGCACCAATGATATAAGTAAAAAATGAGATGAGGTCCTGAAAGAAGAATTCAGGGAACTAGCAGAGAAGTTAAAGAGGAGGACCTCAAAAGTGGTGCTCTCAGGATTACTACCAGTGCCACGTGCTAGCCAGGGTAGAAATGAAAAAATAGGCAGGATGAACACATGACTTGAGAGATGGTGTAGGAGGGAGGGGTTCAGATTTGTTGGACATTGGGACCGGTTCTGGGGATGTTGGGATGATTTCAAAATGGATGGTCCACATCGGAACCAATGTCCTTGGGGGAGTTTTTGCCACTGCTGTTGGGGAGGTTTTAAACTAATGTGGCAGGGGACTGGGAACCAGAAGAGAAAACAAGTAGGCAGCGAGGTGGAGACTGGAGACTGTAAGAATCATGAAGATAGCATTAATAAAGGGAAGAGTAGACAGGGAGCAGATGAGCGCAAAGAAAATAGTGGCCTGAAATGCATCTACTTTAATGCAAGGAATATAGTGTGTAAGGCAGGTGAACTTAGGGCTTGGAATGGTGCCTGAGTATGACATTATTGCAATCACAGAGACTTGGTTGAAGGAAGGGCATGATGATTGGCAACTAAATGTTCCAAGATATAGACGCTTCAGACAGGACAGGGAGGGAAGTAAAAGAGG
>NW_025208648.1:0-2918 GCF_004010195.1 Chiloscyllium plagiosum | reverse complement strand
GAGGGAGTGCCACACTGTCAGAGGGTCAGTACTGAGGGAGTGCTGCCCAGTCAGGGGGTCAGTACTGAGGGAGTGCTGCACTGTCGGAGGGTCAGTGCTGAGGGAGTGCTGCCCAATCAGAGGGTCCGTACTGAGGGAATGCTGCACTGTCAGAGGGTCTGTACTGAGGGGGTGCTGCACTGTCAGAGGGTCAGTACTGAGGGAGTGCTGCACTGTCAGAGGGTCAGTCCCGAGGGAGTACTGCACAGTCAGAGTGTCAGTGCTGCGGGAATGCTGCCCAGTCAGAGGTTCATCACCGAGGAAGCACTATTCTTTTGGAGTTTTGCTAGATAAATCTTTCTGGGTGTTATTTGAATTATTGTGGCTTGTATGGTGAATAATAAAAAGAACATGATCGACCATTTTATGGGATGATGTTGTCACGACATTGATCATCTAACATCCCAATCTGAAAAGGTATGCCAAGTGCTGCCATTCGCAAAATGTTGTTGCCTTCTTCACCCATTGTGGCAAGTGTGCTCTCATTGAGTCTAAAGAACAGCAGAAACTGAGTCACATCTTCCAGATCAATGACAATAAAGGCATCAGTTCACCAACTGGATCCTGACCCACAGCCAATCCAAGACCCCTCAACCCAGAATCCTCAGGCAGGTCCCTCGACCCCAGCCAATCCTGAACCCGGGAGCCTCAGCTTACTGTCAATTCAGGTCCTGGGCCTCCTGCCCCCCATCTAAATAGGAACCCCCTGGCGATCCTCCATCATTCTGGGCCCCCTGACCCTCCCCAGCCAATCAGGACCTCCAACAATCTTCCATCATTACGGGCTCACTGATTGTCCCTCCCCTAAATTCCCACCCCCCCCCCATCCCCCACCTTTTACCTTAGCCCGCTTGGCACACCAGCCTCATTCCTGAAGAAGAGCTTGTGCCCGAAACGTCGATTCTCCTGCTCCTCGGATGCTGCCTGGCCTGCTGCGCCTTTCCTGCACCACACTTTTCTACTCTAGATTAGCCAGGAGAAATGTTCCTGGGAAAGAGTAAGAGGGTGGGTCTGGGTGGGATGTTATTTGGAGGGTCAGAATGGACTTGATGGACCAAATGGCTTGCTTTCACATTGTAGGGATTCTATCATTCTATTCTGTGATTAAAAATCTGTCTATCTCAGCCTTGAATATACTTAATGAGTGTCTGTAGCCCTTTGCGGTAAGATTCACCATTCTCTGAAAGAAGACATTCCACCATATCACTGTCCGAAATAGGCAATTCTGAGGTTATGCCCTCTGGTCCTGGACTCTCCCATGTGGGGAAATAACCTCTCAGCTCTGTGAAAAACCTTTAAGAAACTTACATAATTCAATAAGGTCTCCTCTTAATCTTCTAAACTCGGAAGAGCACAGACCTAGCTTAATCATCTTCTCCTCATAAGAAAATCTTCTATTACCAGGGTCAGCCCAGTGAACCTTCAATGTCAGTATATCTCTCCATATATAAGGGGACTGAACTGTTCACAATATTCCCTGTTTTTATATCCATTCCCTTTGCATTCCCTATTACCTGCTGAACTTGCACACTAGCTGTGTAGTTCATGCACGAGGACTTCCAAATCCTGTTACAGCTTTCTGCAGTCCTTCTCCATTTAAATAATATTAGTATTAATAATGCAATAAACAGTAATTATATCCTCACCATTTGAGGGAGTGCTAGACTTTGTTATTTCAGCTTGAGTCTTACATTCTCCAATGTTTTAAAATCTGTTTGTTGGTTTGCTCTTTTCTGTTGATTGCTGAATGTGGGCAGGACAGTTCTGCCTCGCTTAGGTCAGGGGAAAAGAGAAGGACAGCAGGCAGATTTAAACAGACTGATTACAGTTCTTTTTCCTCCTCCGAATCTGCAGTGTTTTTAAACAGCCCAGATTCTGCTATTGTGGTGTACACAGCCTCTGAAATGCTGTGCCCTCAGCTTTTTGCTTATCAGGTGCGCTCACTTAATGCTGCAGTGCTGAGAGTTAAAATGTGCCTCAGTCGAACTGTGTGAAAATTAAACATTGACGGGTAGCCTAGGGGAGCATGTAGTGTATTATAAAGTGCTGATTACAAAAAAAATACACATCCATCTGCAAAACAGCTGCAGAGAATGCTCCCATTATAATAAACATTGACAGCTGGACTTCATGCTTCTTATTGACTGAGTTTATCATGATATATAAATATATATATTTTATTTTTCAGCACTTTTTTTTTGGCTTCAGTGCTTTCTCTGCTGTTCGCTTTTCTCTTTTTTTTCTCCACTGTTTACTGTGAAGGGTATATTCTGGTAGGCAGTCAAATGCGTGTTGTACTGAGCATCAAGTACAGCACAGAATTAGCTACAGAGTAAAGCTCCCTGTACACTGTCCTTATCAAACACTCCCAAAACAGGTACAGCATGGGATAAGATTCAGAATGAAACTTCTTCTACATTGTCACCGTCAAACACTCCCAGAACGGTAAAGCACAGGGTTAGATACAGAGTAAAGCTCCTTCTACACTGACCCCATCAAACATTCCCAGGATAGGTTCAGCACAGGGTTAGATACTGAATAAAATTCTCTCCACATTGTCCCCATCAAACTTTCCAAAAACAGGTACTGCATGAGGTTAGATATAAAGTAAAACTCTCTCTAAATTGTTCCTATCAAACACATCCAGGACATGTATGGCACAGCTAGATGCAAAGTAAACACTTTTCTATTAAACAAATAAATAGCCGATTTAACATGTCTCAGCTATAAAAATATGTTGCATTTATGTAGCCTTTCTCCTCACCTGTGACATCCCACAGGCACCACCGTGATCAAAACTGGACAACCTGCCTTTCGAGATGTTGGTTGAAGGATTACTTTTGCCTTGAGCATCGGGAAGAACTCTCCCATGCTTTTAT
>NW_025208647.1:13782-15000 GCF_004010195.1 Chiloscyllium plagiosum | reverse complement strand
ATCCAAGTACTGTTTAAATCTTGTGAGGTTACTTGCTTCATCTCGTCTTGCAGATGATACTTTCCAGAAAATGTTTTCTTCCAGACCTTTCTAAACCTCCTGCCTTTCACCTTAAAAATGTGTCACTTCTTATTGACAGTTTAACTAAAGAGAATGGCTGCTTTCTGTTCACCCTGCCCATGCTCCTCAATCTTATACATCTTTATCAGGTCTTCCTCAATCTTCTTTGCTCAAGCTTATCCAACCTCTTTTCATAACCAAAATGCTCCATTTCAGGCAACATCTTGGTGAATCTCCTCTGCATTCCCTCCACTGCAATCACATCTTTCCTATCATACGGTGACCAGAATTGCACAGTACTCCAGCTGTGCCCTAACCAAAGTCTTGTATAGCTCCAACATAACCTCCCTGCTCTTATAACTGATGCCTGGATTAATAAAAGGTAAATGTCCCATCTGCCTTAACTAAACTATTAACCTGCCCTGAGGCCTTCAGAGACCTATACACAAGCAACCCAAGATCCTGCTTTTGCTTTGAGCTTCCTAGTATCCTGTTATTCATGGAGTACACTCTTGTCTTGTTATTTCTTCTAATTTAAAATGTAAGTCAATTTGTTACCTATATGAACGATCGCAATATCGTTACTTCATCTACACTACTCCCTTTATCAAAATATAGTTGATACATTGTCCAGAAACCTAAGTGATGCTATCAAAACTTGCAGATGATACAATTTTCTCCACCTACCACCATTTAGGTTTAAAAATACTTAATCTTTCTAATTTTCTTATTATGTAATATAAAAGATAATCCCCTTACCTTTCGTTTAGCTTTGTTATGCTAATATTTTTCTTCAACAGAGTTGGTTAGCTCAGTTGGCTTGATAGGTGGTTGGTGAAGTAGAGTGATGCCAACTGCGTGAGTTCAATTCCTGCACCAAGAAGTAAGGTTAGATCTCACGGAATACAGGGAGAACTAGCCATTTGGATACAGAACTGGCTCAAAGGTAGAAGACAGCGGGTGATGGTGGAGGGTTGTTTTTCAAACTGGAGGCCTGTGACCAGTGGAGTGCCACAAGGATCGGTGCTGGGTCCTCTACTTTTTGTCATTTACATAAATGATTTGGATGCGAGCATAAGAGGTACAGTAAGTTTGCAGATGACACCAAAATTGGAGGTGTAGTGGACAGCGAAGAGGGTTACCTCAGATTACAACAGG
>NW_025208647.1:0-6168 GCF_004010195.1 Chiloscyllium plagiosum | reverse complement strand
ACTGCGTCACTATCAACGTGACGCCATGACACTTAATGCTTCATTATCATACTGAGCCCGTCATACTGTCTGCGTCACTATCAGCCTGACCCCCTCACACATAATGCGTTACTATCACAATGACCACCTCACAATTACTGCGTCACTATCACCCTGACGTCTCACACTTACTGCATCACTAATATTCTCACTTCCTCACACTTACTGCATCACTATCTTCATGACACCCACACACTTACTGCGTCACTATCAGCCTGACCATATCACTATTGCTGTGTCACTATCATACTGATCGTCACACACTGCATGACTATCACCCTGATACTCGCACACAAACTGTGTCACTATTTGCCTGACAACCTCACACCTGCTCCTTCAAGATCGTTCTGAAAACATCACATTTACTGCATCAATATCACCTTGACCCGTCTCACTGACTTCATGGCTATCAGCCTGATACCCTCTCAAAATTTCTGCGTCACTGTCATCCTGATTGTCTAACACTTACTGCATCCCGAAGAGCCTGATGCCCTCACACTTACTGCGTCATTATCACCCTGACATCCGCACACAAACTACTTCACTATTCGCCTGACTACCTCACACCTACTGCTTCACTATCGTCCTGATACCCTCACACTTACTGTGTCACTATCACCTTGACCCGTATCACTGACGGCATGGCTATCAGCCTGATATCCTCTCAAAACATTCTGTGTCAGTATAACCCTGAACCCCTCATACTTACTGCAACACTATCAGCCTGACAACTTCACACTTACTGCTTCACGATCACTCTGAACCCCACCCATTTACTGCATCCCTGTCACCCTGACCCCTCACACTTACTGCATCACTATCAGAATGACCCCTCACATATGCTGCATCACTCACACGCTGAGCCACACACACATACGACATCACTCTTTGCTGGACGCCTCACACTTACTGCATCACTATCACCCTGACACACTCATACCTATTGCGTAACTATTAGCTGGACATTCTCACACGTACTGCGTCATAATCACCCTGACCCACTCACCTTTACTGCATCACTATTAGATGGACACCCTCACGCTTTCTGCGTCACTGTCACCCTGACGCCTCACTCCTACTGCATCAATATCACCCTGTCCCCCTCACACTTACGGCGTCACTTTCAACCTGACCCCCTCAGACATAGTGTGTCACTGTCAGCCTGACTCATCACACCTGCTGGGTTGCTATCAATCTGCACGCATCGCACATATGCGTCACTATCACGCATCGCACATATGCGTCACTATCACGCTGACCCCCTCACAGGTACTGCGTCACTATCACCCTGACCAACTCACAATTACGACATCACTATTAGCTATCACCTTGATCCTCTCACACTTTCTGCATCACTATCAACCTGACACCCTCAGACGTACTGGGTCACCATCACACTGACCACCTAACAATTAATATGTCACTACCATCCTGATGTCTCACCCTTATTGCGTCGCTCATATCCTGACCACCTCACACTTTCTGCATGACTATCACCCTAACGCACTCACACTTACTGCATAACAATTAGCTGGATACCCTCACATTTACTGCGTCACTATCACCCTGACCCACTCACATTTACTGCGTCACTCTTAGTGGACACCCTCACACTTACCGGCACTGTTACCCTCATCCCTCACAACTACTGCGTCAATGTCACCCTGTCCTCCTCGCACTTACTGCGTCACCTTCATCCTGATCCCCTCAGACCTACTACATCACTGTCAGCCTGACTACATCACAGCCTGACTCATCACACCTGTTGCGTCACTATCAATCTGAACACATCATTCTGACACTGACCCCCTCACATTTACTGCGTCACTATTACTCTGGCCCACTCACACCTATTGCGTCACTATTAGCTGGACACTGTCACATATACTGCATCACTCTTAGCTGGACAACCTTACACTTACTGTTATCCTGATCCCTCACAGCTACTGTGTCACTATCACCCCGTTCTCGCACTTACTGCATCATTTTCCACCTGACCCCCCTCAGGCATATTACGTCACTTTTAGCCTGACTCATCACACCTGTTGCATCACTATCAATCTGAATGCATCACACATACTGGTCATTATCACACTGACGACGTCGCAGTTACTGCGTCACTATCACCCTGATCCACTCACAATTACGATATCACCATTAGCTGGACCCCTCATATTTATTGCGTACTATCACGTTGATCCCCTCACACTTTCTGCATCACTATCACCTTGATCCCTTCAGACGTACTGTGTAACTATCACACTGACCACCTCACATATACTGCATCAGTATCACCCTGACGTCTCACCCTTACTGCATCACTAATATTTTGACCACCTCACACTTACTGCATCACTATCATCCTGACGCACGCACACTTACTGCGTCACTATCACCCTGACACACGCACACATACCGCGTCCATATTTGCCTAATACCCTGTCAAACTTTCTGCATCTGTGTCACCCTGAAGCACTTATAATTTCTGCATCACTATCAGACTGATACCCTCACACTTACTGCCTGTCTATCAGCCTGAGCACATCACACTCACTGCGCCACTATCACTTTGAAGCCCTCTTACTTATTGCATCAGTATCCGCATGACCCCCTCACATAAGGTGCGTCACTATCACGCTGACGCATCACACTTATTGGGTCATTATCAGTACCCTTCACAGTTACTGCGTCACTCTCACTCTGACCCCGTCACAGTCACTGCATCACTATGAGCCTGAACACCTCACATGTACTGCATCAGATTAGATTAGATTACTTACAGTGTGGAAACAGGCCCTTCGGCCCAACAAGTCCACACCGACCCGCCGAAGCGCAACCCACCCTTACCCCTACATTTACCCCTTTAACCTAACACTACGGGCAATTTAGCATGGCCAATTCACCTGACCTGCACATCTTTGGACTGTGGGAGGAAACCGGAGCACCCGGAGGAAACCCACGGAGACACGGGGAGAATGTGCAAACTCCACACAGTCAGTCGCCTGAGGCGGGAATTGAACCCGGGTCTCTGGCGCTGTGAGGCAGCAGTGCTAACCACTGTGCCACCGTGCCGCCCACTATCATACTTTCTCCTCACACTGACTGCCTCACTATCAGCCTGACCCCCTCACAATTACTGCGTCCCAATCACCCTGACACCTCACAATTACAGTGTCACTATCAGCTAGACACGCTGACACTTAGTGAATCACTATCATCCTGACCCCCTCACACTTACTACGTCACTAGTAGCTGGACTCTGTCACGCTTACTGCGTCACTGTCACCCTGACCCCCCACTCATACTGCGTCAACATCAGCCTGAGACATCACACTTACTGCGTCAAAATCACCCTTACGCCATCACCCCACTGCACTACTATCAGCCTGATACCTTCACACTTACTGCGTGACTATCAGACTGACCACCCCACACTTACTGAGTCAGTATCACTTTGAACCCTTCACAATTACTGTGCTCTATCACTCTGACACCTCACACTTACTGCGGCTGTATCAGCGTGACCACCCTCACACATGCTGCATCACTATTATGCCGAGACATCACATTTACTGAGTCACTATCAGCCGCCCCCTCACAATTTCTGCATCGGTATCACTCTGAACCCATCACTTTAACTGCGTTGATCTGAGCCTGAACACCTCACATTTACTGCGCCACTGTCACCCTGACCCACTCACACAGCTTGTGTCACTATCAGCCTGAGACATCACACTTAGTATGTCATGATCAATCTGAACGCCTCACACTTAATGGTCACTACCACCCTGACCCCCTCACACTTCCTGTGTCAATATCACCCTGACCCACTCACACTTACTGCGTCACTGTCACTGTGACCCCTGCACACATTCTGCGCCACTATCAGACTGACCCCCTCAGATTCACTGATTCACTATCACCCTGAATACCTCACAATTACTGCGTCATTATCACCCTGATGCATAACATTTACAAACTCAGCATCATCCTGACACCATCACACCTACTGTGTCACCATCACCAACACGCCCACACGCTCACAGCATCATTTTCTGCCAAATCCCTCAGACTTACTGTGTCACTATCAGCCTGACCCCCTCACATTAACTGGGTCACTCTTTACCTGAACCCTCACAACCACTACGTCACTGACACCCTGTCCCCTGAGACTTACTGCATCACTATCAGCGTGACGCCATTATACAAACTGCGTCACTATCATCCTGACCCCTTCACACATACTCCGTCACAATGAGCCTGACATGCTACTCCTCCTTCTTCACTATCAACCTGAATGTCTCGCACTTACTGCGTCACTATCACCCGGACCCACTCAAACTTAATGTGTCAATTTCAGCCTGACACATCACACATACTGTGTAACTCTCAGCCTGACTCATCACGCTTGCTACGTCACTATCAATCTGAACTCCTCACACATACTGGTCACGATCTCACTGATCCCCTCACACTTACTGCGTCGCTATCACCCTGACCCACTCACAGTTACGACATCACTATTATATGAATCCCTCACATTTACTGCGTCACTGTCACCCTGATCCCCTCACACTTCTGAGTCACTATCAGACTGACACTCTCAGACGTACTGCGTCACTATCATACTGACCACCTCACACTTTCTGCGTCACTATCAGCCTGCCACCCTCAGACGTACTGCGTCACTATCACACTGACGACGTCACAATTACTGCGCCACTCCCACCCTGATGTCTCACCCTTACTGCATCACTAATATCCTGACCACCTCACACTTACTGCATACTATCACCCTGACGCCTACACACCAACTGCATCACTATCAGCCTGACCCTCTCACTCTTACTGTCTCTATCATCCTGATCGTCACACACTTACTGCATCACTAAGGGCCTGACGCCCTCACACTTACTGCATCACTAGCCTCCTGACATTCGCACACAAATTGCCTCACTATTAGCCTGACAACCTCACTCCTACTGCTTCACTATCGTACTGCCACCGTCACACTTACTATGTCACTATCAGCTTGACCCCTCAAACTGACTGCATCATTCGTTCTTCAATCATTCTGCATCTCAATCGTTCTGCATCTGTATCACCCTGATCGTCCAACACTTACTGCATCATTATTTCCCTGACACCCGCACACATACTGCGTCACTATTCGCCTGAAAACCTCACGCGTACTGCTTCACTTTCGTTCTGTCACCCTCGCACATACTGCGACAATTTCACCTTGACCGCTCACAGTGACTAAATCACTATTCGCCTGATATCCTCTCAATCATTCTGTGTCAGTATCACCCGGACCTCTCACACTTACTAAATCTTTATCAGCATGATCTCCCCCTTTCAATGTTGCATCTCTATCACACTTAACCACTCAGACTTACGACATCACTCTCTGATGTACCCCTCACACTTACTGCATCACTAACACACTGACCCATTCACACCTACTGCGTCAGTAATGGCTAGAACCCCTCACACCTACTACATCGCTTTCACTCTGACCCCTAAAAATACTGCCTCATTATCACCCCGTCCCACTCAAACTTTCTGCGTCACTTTCAGCCTGACCCCCTGACACATACTGTGTCACTGTCAGCCTGACTCATCACACTTGTTGCGTCACGATCAATCTCAACGCATCACGCATACTTGTCACTATCACACTGACCTCCTCACAGTTACTGCGTCAATATCACCCTGACCCCTCACATGACACCGGCACACATGTGCATCACTATTCGCCTGACGACCTCACACCTACTGTTTCAATATTGTCCTCACACCCTCAGACTTACTGCGTCACTATCTCCTTGACCCTTCACAGTGACTGCATCACTATCAGTCTGATACCCTCTCAATCTTTCTGCGTCAGTATCACACTGACCCCTCACATTTACTACATCTTTATCAGCGTGACGCTTCACACTTATACATCATTATCTCTCTGAAATCCTCAAACTTGCTGCGTCAGTATCACCCTGACCCCTCACGCTTACTGCATCACTATCACCCTGGACCACTCACACTTCCTGCGTTACTATCACCCTGACCACTTACATTTACTGCGTCACTATCAGCCTGGCCCATCACACTTACAGCGTCGCTATCACC
>NW_025208646.1:14421-15000 GCF_004010195.1 Chiloscyllium plagiosum | reverse complement strand
CATCTCCCATTAACTCTATCTATATCCCTCATGATTTTATAAACCTGTGTAAGGTCACCTCTCAATCTCCTGCACTCCAGTGGATAAAGTCCCAGCCTATCCAGCCCCTCCTTATAAGCCAAACCCTCCATTCCCTGGTAAATCTCTCCTGAGCCCTCTCCAGTTTAATAATCTCCTCCCTATAACTGGGTGAGCAGAACTGGACAGAGTTCTCCAGAACAGGCCTCACCAATGTCCTGTACAACCTCAATATGACGCCCCCAACTCCTGTACTCAATGCTACAATAATAAATCAGATCAGATTGAAAGTAACACTGGGTCAGCAGTCAGAAACTCCCACAGACGAAGCAATTAACTTACCCGCAGCTCCCCCACCAGGATCATCTGTCGCACCAACTGTGCAGCTTTTCATTCACAGAATCGTGACAGACATATTCCCCATCTTCATCACAGGTTGTGTCTCAAAACCCAGGGTCAACTTGGCTTAGAGCTCAGTCCTCTCCCTCCCCCACAACACACACTCACTCACTCTCTCACACACACTGCCACTCTCTCACACACACACACTACCTCTCTCAG
>NW_025208646.1:0-6980 GCF_004010195.1 Chiloscyllium plagiosum | reverse complement strand
ACTTAGCTAGGATATTCTTGCGATTATGTCCACGGAATATACTTGGGTGGAACCGAGAAATAAGAAAAGTTGATCACCTTATTGAGATTGTATTATTGACCCACGATTGGTCAGTGGGAAGTCGAGAAAAGAATTCGTAAGAAGATATCAGTTATCTGTTGGAATAATAGGGTAGTAATAGTTGGGAATTTAAACTTTTCAAACATAGACAGAGACGGGCAGAGTGTTGAGGGTTGAGATGGAGAGGAAATTGCTAAGTGTGTACAAGAAAATTTTCTGATTTAATATGCAGAGGTAGGTACTTGACTTGACTCAAAACTTGACTTACTATCAGGAAATAAGGCAGGGCAGGTGACTCAGTGGGGAACACTTTGTGGTCAGCATTCACAAATGTATTAGTTTAAAAATTGGCCAATTTTGAAATGACTTGGCAAGAACTTTCAAAGGTTGTCTGTGGGGAAATGTTTGCAGTTGAAACGATGGTTAGAAAATGAGAAGCCTTCAAAAATGAGATAACAAGGATCCAGAAACAGTATGTTCCTGTTCGGCTGAAAGGCAAGACAGGTAGGTGTAGGAATGCTGGATGAAGGAAAAAAATAAGGCTTTGGTAAAAAGATGGCTGCATATGTCAGGGATAGACAGCAGACATCGAGTCAATACGTACAAGAATATGAGGGGAGTAGGAATATACATAAGAGGGAATGCATGTAGGTTTGCTCACTGAGCTGGAATGTTCATTTTCAGATGTTTCATCACCATACAAGGTAACATATTAAGTGAGACTCCGAATGAAGCACTGCTGTTGTCACCGGCTTCCTATTTACATGTTTGAGTTTCCTTGTGTGAGTGATGCCATTTCTTGTGGTTATGTCATTTCCCGTAGTGATATCATTTCCAGTTTTTTTTTTATCAGGGTTGGTAAATCTTCTCAAAACTCGTTAACTTAAGAGTGAAATCGGGAAGGAACAAAACAGACATGAGATAGCTTTGGCAAAAAGGAGTAAGGAGAATCCAAGCGGATTTAATAAATATAATAAGGACATAATTGTAACGCAGGAGAAAATAGGACTCCTGAAGCAGCACATGGCAACCTGTGTATGGAAATTCAGGAAATGTGGTAAATAATAAACGAGTATTTTGTGTCTTTATTTGCTACGCAGAAAGACATGGTAGATACAAAATGAAGGGAAACAGATGGTGACATCTTGAAAAATGTCCATATTACACAGGAAATGATGCTGGATATGTTAAAAAAATCATGAGGTTAGATAAATCCCCAGGACCTGAATGAGGTGTCCCTCACATCTCTTTGGGAAACGAGGGAAGTGAATGCTGGGGGATTTGCTGAGCTACTTATATCATTTACAATAACAGGTGAAGTTCGGGAAAAGCTGACGTTGTGGTACATAGTGCCACTATTTAAGAAAGGTGAGAAGGAAAAGCCAGGGCAGTGTGGACTAGTGAGCCTGACATTGGTGGTGGGCAAGTTGTGAGAGTGAATCTGCAGAGACAGGATTTACATGTATTTGGATTGGCAAAGACTGATTATTAGCAGTTGAAATAACTTTGTACGTGTAATATCATGTGTCTCCCTCTTGACTGAGTTTTTTGAAGAAGTATCAAAGAGGATTGATGAGGCAGAACAGTGGATGTGATCTATATGAACTTCAGGAAGGTGTTCAAACTGGTTTGCCATGGTAGACAAATTCGTACGAAAAGACGCCATTGAACTCAGGGAGATCCAGATATTTGGATACAGAACTGCCTTGTCGGTGGAAGACAGAGGGTAGTGGTGTTGGGTCGCTTTTCAGACAGGAGCCTGTGACCAGTGGTGCCCAACTGGAATTGGTGTTCGATCCTTAGCCTTTTGTCATTGATATAAATGATTTGGATGTGACCATTTACTTATAGTTAGTAAGTTTGCAGCTGACACTAAATTTAAAGTGGGGGTTGACAGGGAAGAAGATTACCTCAGTATACAATGGAATCTTCATCAGATGGCCCAACGATCCGAGGAGTAGCAGACAGAATTTAATTTAGATGAATGTGAGGCGCTGCACTTTGAAACGCTAATCAGAGTAGGACACACACAGTTAATGGTAAGGTCCTGGACGTTGTTGCTGAACAAGGAGACCTTGGAGAGCAAGTTAATAGATCTTTGAAAATGATTCCTGACAGAGAGAGAGGTTGGTGAAGATGATGTTTCCTTTCTTGATCAGAACACTGAGTACAGGAGTTGGGAGATCATGTTGTGGCTGTGCAGGACTTTGGATAGGCCATGCTTAGAATATTATGTGCAATTCTACTCTCCCTCCAATGATGTTGGCAAATTTAAAAAGGTTCAGAAAAGATGTTGCCAGGGTTGGAATATTTGAAGTATAGGGACAGGTTGAATATACTGGGGCTGTTTTCCCTGGAGCATCGGATCTGAAATCATGAGGGACATGGATAGGATAATTGGAGAGGGTCATTTCCTTGTTATGGGGAAGTCCAGAACTAGAGGGGATAGGTTTACAGCGAGAGGGGATAAATTTAAAAGGAACTGAAGGGCCAACTATTTCACACAGAACATGGTATGTCGATGGATGAATAACCAGAAGATGTGATGGTGGCTGGAGCAAGAACAAAATTTAAAAGGTATCTGGATGGGTAGATAAATAGAAAAGGTTGAGAAGGAAATGGTGGTAAATAAGACCGGATTAATTTAGAATATGTGTTCGGCATGAACGATTTGGACTCAACTGTTTGTTTCCGTGCTATATTTCTCCATGTGTCTCACCATGACCGGTATGCTAAGAGCAGTCGAAAAAAATGATCTATAGTAGATCAATATCAACAAGTTAAATCTCAGTTCATTTTTTGAAATGAATCTCGAATATTTGGTTGCAATAATAGGATTTTGTGTGCAGTGAGAAATCTGAGATGACGTTTTGAGTCCAGTGACCCATTTCCAGATGGAAATGTTCTGATGAAGCGTGATTCCATTCACCCTGTTTCTCTCTCCACAGATGCTGCCATATTTGTTGGGTAATACCAGTTATTTCAGATTCTGTTTCATGCTTTCAGCATTCAAAGCGATCATTTATTTCATTAAAATGCGTCACTTACCAACCTGCCTCTCGGAAGTAATTCTTAGAATCAAAGAACCACACTGTCAAGTAGAGGGCCTTCACTCCATCCAGTTTGTGCTATCAAAGTTACATGAAATCTACTCTCGTCCTAGCTTCCAGCACTACAATCATAGTCTCGAATATTATGATGCTTCACACGTTCATCCAGGTAATTTTTAAAGTTTGTGACATTTCCTGCTACCACAACTCTCCCAGGCACTGAAATAGCAGACACTCACCACTCTCTGGGTGAAAGCCTCTTCCTCAGATCCCCTGAACTTCTTCTTTTTTTTTACCTTAAAGATATTTCCCCCTGCCATCTGACAATTTCCTGCCCACATTTAATTAAACACAGGGGTGAACAGCTTCGACATGGGTCAGGGCATTGGAGGTTTCATGTTCAAACTCGACATCTGAACCCTCCCAACTGCCCCAGTTATGTGCCAAGATCTTATATTGCTATCTGTGCCGACGTGGAGAAGTTTGATCATTAATTTCCAATTAACATTTTACTTCCTGTCTCTTTCAGTTAATTTCTTGGTGATTTTGGTTCTCACACGAGGAAAGTGTGGCCTCTCGAACTGCATCTGTTAGCTATGGCAACGTCAGATCTACTGTTCATTCTCACTGACACCATATTGTGGAAACTCAAATTCTTTGACATGCCAACGTGTTTCCTGGATCTCACCTCTGTGTGCCGCCCTGTCAATGCTCTGGCTCATGCAGCCACAGACTGTTCTGTCTGGTTCACTGTCCTTTTCTCTTTTGATCGTTTTGTGGCCATTTGATGCCTGAAAATGAAGAGAAAATATTGGACAGAGAAAGCCTTGGCTGTGGCTATGGCTGCAACTGGCATTCTGCTCTGTTCAAAAAACATTCCCTTCTATTTTCATTTGGAACCTTCGGGTATGATTAACAATCTTCTGTGGTACTGCCGAAAAAAGTCATGTGGCTGGGATTTAGGTGGCTTGATGTAATTTTAACCCCTTTCATCCCATTCGTGTTAATTCTGTTGATGAACACTCTCGCTGTCCGGCACATTTTAGTGGCCATTCGAATCCACAAGAGCCTGAGGGGTCTGAGGAAGGGAGAGAATCACAAAGACAAATAGATGGAGAATCGGAGGAAGCCAGTGATTTCCCTCTTCACGATATCCATCAGCTTCATTCTTCTGTGGGCAGTGCACGGTTCAAACATCTTATACTTTCGCATTAAAGGAACATATCATTGGAACTACAGCTCTCTAAAGGATTTTATGTTCGCTGCAGAAATGCTGAGGGTTTTAAGCTGCAGCACGAACACACTATTTTATGCAGTGACTCTGTCCAAGTTCAGAGCGAAGTTCAGGAATGCGTTGCAACAACTTTTTACATAATTTCTTCACTTAATGACTCAGCAAAAGAACTGGGAGAGGTCCCCAGGCACCGGCAGTGTTCGGTAATTGCAACGTACGGCCAAAGTTCCATCATCACAAGCACATGGATTGAGTTGAACGGCCTAATGTGGATGAGGAGTGGGGAAGCAGGGTGGGTCACCAGACGGATTTACACATTTGGAGGCACAGAGACAATGAGGAGCTGTGGGCGATTCAGCCCTTCAAATCTGGTCCACCTGCCATTCCAGCATATCACGGCTTATCCCATTCTAAAGTATCCAATTCTATATTCCTGTCTGTCCCTGATAATAATACCAATCTCCCATTTAGAAATAGAAAAAGACGTAACAAAGTGACAGCGGTTAAGGGAGGAAGGGGTAACTGCCAGGGGCCGGGTAGGATGGAAAGAGTCTGGGGGAGTGATTCCAAATGACGGACTGGCTCTGACTGATGGCCTCAGCTGGAACATTGAGTCTTCATGGACTGCCGTGTGGATGAGTGATTAAGAGCGGCCGGAGGGGTCTCTGCATTTCACATGGAGGGGAGAAGGGGGAGGGACAGAAGCAGATCTATGCTGCACTATGGTAATTGTCAGTCTCTCTCTATTAGCTCGCTTTAAACGCTTTATTTCAGTAACAGAAAGTCCCCGTGTGCTAGTGATCGCCTCATCTGAATTGGTTATTGTTCCATACACATATGTTCAGTTTTGACAGTGTTTGTTGAGTCCACCTCCCGTCTACATCCATCACAAGGTTATTGCCTTCTATCTCTCTCCGCCTCTTTCTGCATGTCATTGCCTCTGTCCCTCTCTTCGTCTCTTTCTCACTCTCTTTCACTCTGGTTGCATCTCTCCCATTTCTTAATTTCTTGCTGTCAGTTTCCCTCTGTCTCTGTCTCCCCCTACCTCTGTCTCTCTGTCTGTCTCATGCTTTCTCTCTGTCTCTACCTCATGGTTTGTTTTCTGACATTGACCACATCAGACACGTGTTGTGGCAGATTAACACTTGCTCAAATGGATTGGCTCAAACCACTTCTACATCTCTTCATTCGCTGATTTTAGCCGTGGAGGTCATTTTGGAAAATAGGAAATGCACATACGCAGCCAACAATACTTGACATAGTATTAATTACATTTCTGTAAATGCACTGTCCCTTTATCCCCATGCACTTTGACTGTCTGCCTCTCTCTCCCGGTCGCTGTGAGGGAGTTTGTATTTGTGTGTTTCACTTTCAGTCTGTGAGGGTCTCTGTGTGTATTTATCACTGCCTGTGTGGGGATATCACTCTATGTGTCTGTTCTCCAGTGTTGTCTTTGGACATATCCGTTTGACACATTGTGAGTGCGTTCCTGCCCCCGTGTGTGGGGTTCCCTCTGTGAGTCTGCGTTGGGTAGTATTTTAGTGACTACATATTGCAGTGTTTATGTGTTTGGGTATGCTATTGAATCTGTGAGGGAGTGTTTCTGTGACGGTGAGGTATATTTGTGTCACTATTTGTGACTGTGCCAGTTGCAAAATGTATATGTGTGTGATTTGCACATGTGCATCTGTTCGTTTGTGTCTGTGTATATCTGTGTGTGTGGTTACATTCCTAATACGATGTTTTTTTGTGTGTGTGTGTGTGTGTGTGTGTGTGTGTGTGTGTGTGTGTGTGTGTGTGTGTGTGTGTGTGTATGTCACTGTCAACATGTAATGATCGCTCAGTGGGTCTAAACGTGTATCCCTGACTTTTGGTGCATTATTGCAAGACTGCGGGTGTGTCCCGAACCGGCTGTGCTCCTAATGAAGCAGATGAGTGCGTTGTTCAGACTGTGTTTGGCTGTCTGTCAATGTGTCAAGATCTTGTTGTGCCCCCAGCAGGATCTCTCTGCTCTTCTCTGTGGGTATGTGTCTATCTTTTTCTGAATGTCGCTCGATCTTCATATCTAATTGTATGTGTGGTTTTGTAACTGTGTTTAAGTATGCTCATTTGTGTGCATACGAATGTTTCTGTAAGTACTTGCATGTTGATGTTCAATAGTTCTCAGTATGACTCCATTTCAATATGTGTGTGGGGATGTGGGTGTGATTATGTGTCTGTGTGTAATTGTATTTCTTGAAATAGAAAGAATTTTTAACGTGTGTATGTAAGTGTTCTGTATCTCTGTGTTAGTCTGTTCCTATATCTCAGTATGACTGCCTTTTTGTGTGTGTGAAGTCTGGGTGTGTTAATGCATCAGTGTGTCGGTGTGGTCACATACTGCAGTCTGATTGTATTCATCTGTGTTTGTGTGTGCGTGTGAGTGTGAGGGTGTGTTTCTATGCCCCTCAGGATCTGGTTATCGTTCTGTATGGAGTTGGTTTAACATATCTCCGGTTGACTCTGTTTCTGTATGCGTTTGTGTGTTTGGGGTGGAGGATGGTATGTGTTACTGCTTCTGCTTATCGGTATGTTGCCAAGTCTTAACTTGACTGTATTTGTGCATGTGGGTGTATTTCAGTATCTGTGTGTATGTT
>NW_025208645.1:14223-15000 GCF_004010195.1 Chiloscyllium plagiosum | reverse complement strand
CTGTTTTTGAATTCATGTGTCACTGGACATCGGAGTGCGTCTGGGAAAATTAACAAACAGTGAATTTCACAACTAATCTTGGAGGAACCTGTTTGGGCGAAGTTCACAGCACAGAATCAGATCAATTAATTGTTGTTTTAAGTCTGTCCAAGAGAAAGGCTGAATTAGTGAGTACAGTGGGTTCTTTCTTGATTGTATGCTTTTGGAGCTAAGTCTGATGATTGAACTTGAAATATAAGTCATAGCTATTAATTTAACCTGGTGCAGTGTTTTGGAGAGAAATAAGACGGTGTTATTTTCTGGGTCTGTAGATTGTGAAGGAGCAAAAATGATCTTTGCAGTGATATGTACTTCTTGTCAGATGTGGGAGTTCAAAGAGAGGTTAAGGGTTACTGCGAATCATATCTGCCATAAATGCTGTTGGATGCGAATCTTATCAGATCGAGTGGATCGGTTGGAGAGACAGATAGAAGCGATGAGGAATTTGCAACAGCAACAGTATGTGATGGATGGCAGTTATAGGAAGGGGGGAAAGTCTCAGATACAGTCACATAGATGGGTTAACTACAGGAAGGGTAAGAGAGGTCAGCACCTAGGGCAGGAGTCTTTTGTGGATATACCCATTTCAAACAGGTATGCTGTTCTAGAAAATGTAGGAGGTGATGGATTCTCAGGGGAACGTAGCACGAACAGTTTCTGGAATGGTATTGAGACGGGCTCTAATGCAATGAGAGACCAATCGTGTTAGGGGATTCTGTAGTCAGAGGTACAGACAGA
>NW_025208645.1:0-8640 GCF_004010195.1 Chiloscyllium plagiosum | reverse complement strand
CAACAGGAGCCTGTAACTGAACCCCAACAGCAGCCTGTAACCGAAATCCAACAGGAGCCTGGAAACGAACCCAAACAGCAGCCTGTAACTGAACCCCAACAACCTGTAACCAAAACCAAACAGCAGCCTGTAACTGAACCCCAACAGCAGCCTGTAACCGAAATCCAACAGGAGCCTGTAACCGAACCCCAACAGGAGCCGGAACTGATAACCGAAATCCAACAGGAGCCTGGAAACGAACCCAAACAGCAGCCTGTAACTGAACCCCAACAACCTGTAACCAAAACCAAACAGCAGCCTGTAACTGAACCCCAACAGCAGCCTGTAACCGAAATCCAACAGGAGCCTGTAACCGAACCCCAACAGGAGCCCGGAACTGAACCGCAACAGCAGCCTGGAACTGAACCCCAACAACAGTCTGTAACTGAACCCCAACAGGAGCCTGTAACTGAACTCCAACAGGAGCCTATAACTGAATCCCAACAGCAGCCTGTAACTGAACCCCAACAGGAGCCTGTAACTGAACCCCAACAGCAGCCTGTAACTGAACCCCAACAGCAGCCTGTAACCGAAATTCAACTGCAGCCTGTAACTGAACCCAAACTGGAGACTGTAACCAAAACCCAACAGGAGCCTGTAACTGAATCTCAACAGGAGCCTGTAACTGAACCCCAACTGCAGCCTGTAACCGAACCCCAACAGTGGCCTGTAACCGAACCCCAACAGCAGCCTGTAACCAAACCCCAACAGGAACGTATAACTGAACCCCAACAGCAGCCTGTAACCGAACCCCAACAGGAGCCTGTAACCGAACCCAAACAGGAACCTATAACTGAACCCCAACAGGGTTCTGTAACCGAACCCCAACAGGAACCTGTAACCGAACCCCAACAGGAACCTGTAACTGAATCTCAACAGGAGCCTGTAATTGAACCCCAACTACAGCCTGTAACTGAACCCCAACAGGGACCTGGAACTGAACCCCAACAAGAGCCTGTAACCGAACCCCAACAGGGACCTGTAACTGAACCCCAACGGGGTTCTGTAACCGAACCCCAACAGGAGCCTGTAACTGAACCCCAACAGGGACCTGGAACTGAACCCCAACAAGAGCCTGTAACCGAACCCCAACAGGGACCTGTAACTGAATCCCAACAGCGTTCTGTAACTGAGCCCCAACAGGAGCCTATAACCGAACCCCAACAGGAACCTGTAACTGAACCCCAAGAGGGACCTGGAACTGAACCCGAACAAGAGCCTGTAACTGAACCCCAACAGCAGCCAGTAACTGAACCCCAACAGCAGCCAGTAACTGAACCCCAACAGCAGCCTGTAACCGAAACCCAACAGGAGCCTGTAAGTGAACCCCAACTGCAGCCTGTAACCGAAACCCAACAGGAGCCTGGAACCAAAACCCAACAGGAGCCTGTAACTGAACCCCAACAGGGTTCTGTAACCGAAACCCCACAGGAGCCTGTAACTGAACCCCAACAGCAGCCTGTAACTGAAACAAAACAACAGCCTGTAACCGAAACCCAACAAGAGCCTGTAAGTGAACCCCAACTGCAGCCTGTAACCGAAACCCAACAGGAGCCTGGAACCGAAACCCAACAGGAGCCTGTAACTGAACCCCAACAACAGCCTGTAACTGAACCCCAACAGGAGCCTGTAACCAAACCCCAACAGGAACCTGCAACTGAACCCCAACAGGGTTCTGTAACTGAACCCCAACAGGAGCCTGTAACTGAACCCCAACAGCAGCCTGTAACTGAACCCCAACAGCCTGTAACTGAACACCAACTGCAGCCTATAACCGAACCCCAACAGGAACCTGCAACTGAACCCCAACAGGGTTCTATAACTGAACCCCAACAGGAGCCTGTAACTGAACACCAACAGCAGCCTGTAACTGAACCCCAACAACAGCCTGTAACCGAAACCCAACAGGAGCCTGTAACAGAACCCCAACAACAGCCTGTAACCGAAATCCAACAGGAGCCTGGAAACGAACCCAAACAGCAGCCTGTAACTGAACCCCAACAACAACCTGTAACCAAAACCAAACAGCAGCCTGTAACTGAACCCCAACGGCAGCCTGTAACCGAAATCCAGCAGGAGCCTGTAACCGAACCGCAAAAGCAGCCTGTAACCGAACCCCAACAGGAGCCTGTAACTGAACCCCAACAGGAGCCTGTAACTGAACCCAACAGCTGCCTGTAACTGAACCCCAACAGGGTTCTGTAACCGAACCCCAACAAGAGCCTGTACGTGAATCTCAACAGGAACCTGTAATTGAACACCAACAGGGACCGGGAACTGAACCCCAACAAGAGCCTGTAACCGAACCCCAACAGGAGCCTGTAACTGAACCCCAACAGGGTTCTGTAACCGAACCCCAACAGGAGCCTGTAACTGAACCCCAACAGGGACTTGGAACTGAGCCCCAACAACAGCCTGTAACCAAAACCCAACAGCAGCCTGTAAGTGAACCCCAACAGCAGCCTGTAACTGAACCCCAACAACAGCCTGTAACCGAAACCCAACAGGAGCCTGGAACCGATCTCCAACAACAGCCTGTAACTGAAGCCCAACAGGAGCCTGTAGCTGAACCCCAACTGCAGCCTGTAATTGAACCCCAACTGCAGCCTGTAACCGAACCACAACAACAGCCTGTAACCGAACCCCAACTGCAGCCTGTAACCGAAAGCCAACAGCAGCCTGTAACCGAACCCCAACAATAGCCTGTAACCGAAACCCAACAACAGCCTGTAACTGAACCCCAACTGCAGCCTGTAACTGAACCCCAACAGGGACCTGGAACTGAACCCCAACAGGAGCCTGTAAACGGACCCCAACGGGAGCCTAGAACTAAACCCCAATAGGAGCCTGTAACTGAACCCCAAATGGAGACTGGAACTAAACCCCAACAGCAGCCTATAACCAAAACCCAACGGGAGCCTGTAACTGAACCCCAAATGGAGACTGGAACTAAACCCCAACCGCAGCCTGTAACCAAAACCCAACAGGAGCCTGGAACCGAACGCCAACAGGAGCCTGTAACTGAACCCCAACAGCAGCCTGTAACTGAACCCCAACAGCAGCCTGTAACTGAACCCCAACAACAGCCTGTAACCGAAACCCAACAGGAGCCTGGAACCGAACCCCAATAGGAGCCTGTAACTGAACCCCAAATGGAGACTGGAACTAAACCCCAACAGCAGCCTGAACACCAAGAGGAGCCTGGAACCGAACACCAACGGGAGCCTAGAACTAAACCCCAATAGGAGCCTGTAACTGTACCCCAAATGGAGACTGGAACTAAACCCCAACAGCAGCCTGTAACCAAAACCCAACAGGAGCCTGTAACCGAACCCCAAAAACAGCCTGTAACTGAACCTCACAAGGAGCCTGTAACAGCGCCAACAGCAGCCTGTAACTGAACCCCAACAGGAGCCCGTAACAACCCCCCTGTAAACGAAACCCAACAGCAGCCTGTAACTGAACCCCAACAACAGCCTGTAACCGAACCCCAACAGCAGCCTGTAACTGAACCCCAACAGCAGCCTGTAACTGAACCCCAACAGGAGCCTGTAAGTGAACCCCAACTGCAGCCTGTAACCGAACCCCAACAGGAACCTGTAACTGAACCCCAACAGGAACGTATAACTGAACCCCAACAGGGTTCTGTAACCGAACCCCAACAAGAGCCTGTAACTGAATCTCAACAGGAGCCTGTAATTGAACCTCAACAGGGACCTGGAACTGAACCCCAACAAGAGCCTGTAACCGAACCCCAACAGGAGCCTGTAACTGAACTCCAACAGGAGCCTGTAACTGAACCCCAACAGCAGCCTGTAACTGAACCCCAACAACAGCCTGTAAGCGAAACCCAACAGGAGCCTGGAACCGAACCCCAACAACAGCCTGTAACTGAACCCCAACAGGGACCTGGAACTGAACCCCAACAACAGCCTGTAAACGAAACCCAACAGCAGCCTGTAACTGAACCCCAACTGCAGCCTGTAACCAAACCCCAACAGGGACCTGGAACTGAACCCCAACAAGAGCCTGTAACCGAACCGCAATAGGAGCCTGTAACTGAACCCCAACACGGACCTGGAACTGAACCCCAACAAGAGCATGTAAACGAACCCCAACAGGAACCTGTAACTGAAGCCCAACAGGGACGTGGAACTGAACCTCAACAGGGACCTGGAACTAAACCCCAACAGCAGCCTGTAACTGAACCCCAACAGGAGCCTGTAACTGAACCCCAACAGCAGCCTGTAACTGAACCCCAACAACAGCCTGTAACCGAAACCCAACAGCAGCCTGTAACTGAACCCCAACAGGAGCCTGTAACCGAAATCCAACAGCAGCCTGTAACTGAACCCCAACTGCCGCCTGTAACCGAACCCCAACAGCAGCCTGTAACCGAACCCCAACAGGAGCCTGTAACCGAACCGCAACAGGAACCTATAACTGAACCCCAACAGGGTTCTGTAACCGAAACCCAACAGGAGCCTGTAACTGAATCTCAACAGGAGCCTGTAACTGAATCTCAACAGGGACCTGGAACTGAATCCCAACAAGAGCCTGTAACCGAACTCCAACAGGGACCTGTAACTGAACCCCAACAGGAGCCTGTAACCGAACCCCAACAGGAACCTGTAACTGAACCCCAACAAGAGCCTGTAACCAAACCCCAACAGGAACATGTAACTGAACCCCAACAGGAGCCTGTAACTGAATCTCAACAGGAGCCTGTAACTGAATCTCAACAGGGACCTGGAACTGAATCCCAACAAGAGCCTGTAACCAAACCCCAACAGGAACCTGTAACTGAACCCCAACAGGAGCCTGTAACTGAGCCCCAACAGGGACCTGGAACTGAACCGCAACAGAAGCCTGGAACTGAACCCCAACAAGAGCCTTTAACTGAAACCCAACAGGAGCCTCGAACTGAACCCCAACAGGGACCTGGAACTAAACCCCAACAGCAGCCTGTAACTGAAACCCAACAGGAGCCTGGAACTGAACCCCAACAGCAGCCTGTAACTGAACCCCAACAACAGTCTGTAACTGAACCCCAACAGGAGCCTGTAACTGAACTCCAACAGGAGCCTATAACTGAATCCCAAAAGGAGCCTGTAACTGAATCCCAAAAGGAGCCTCTAATTGAACCCCAACAGGAGCCTGTAACTGAACCCCAACAGCAGCCTGTAACTGAACCCCAACAACAGTCTGTAACTGAACCCCAACAGGAGCCTGTAACTGAACTCCAACAGGAGCCTATAACTGAATCCCAACAGCAGCCTGTAACTGAACCCCAACAAGAGCCTGTAACTGAATCTCAACAGGAGCCAGTAACTGAATCTCAACAGGAGCCTGTAATTGAACCCCAACAGGGACCTGGAACTGAACCCCAACAAGAGCCTGAAACCGAACCCCAACAGGAACCTATAACTGAACCCCAACAAGAGCCTGTAACTGAATCTCAACAGGAGCCTGTAATTGAACCCCAACAGGGACCTGGAACTGAACCCCAACAAGAGCCTGAAACCGAACCCCAACAGGGACCTGTAACTGAACCCCAACAGGAGCCTATAACCGAACCCCAACAGGAGCCTGTAACCGAACCCCAACAGGGACCTGTAACTGAACACCAACAGGGTTCTGTAACCGAAACCCAACAGGAGCCTATAATTGAACTCGAACAGGAGCCTGTAACTGAACCCCAAAACAGCCTGTAACCAAAACCCAACAGGAGCCTGTAATTGAACTCGAACAGGAGCCTGTAACTGAACCCCAAAACAGCCTGTAACCAAAACCCAACAGGAGCCTGTAACTGAACCCCAAACAGCAGCCTGTAACTGAGCCCCAACAGGAGCCTGTACCTGAATCCCAACAGGAGCCTATAACTGAACCCCAACAGAAGCCTGTAACTGAACCCTAACAGCAGCCTGTAACTGAAACCCAACAACAGCCTGTAACCGAAACCCAACAGGAGCCTGGAACCGAAACCCAACAGGAGCCTGTAACTGAACCCCAACTGCAGCCTGTAACCGAAACCCAACAGGAGCCTGGAACCAAAACCCAACAGGAGCCTGTAACTGAACCCCAACAACAGCCTGTAACTGAACCCCAACAGGAGCCTGTAACCGAACCCCAACAGGAACCTGCAACTGAACCCCAACAGGAACCTATAACTGAACCCCAACAGGGTTCTGTAACTGAACCCCAACAGGAGCCTGTAACTGAACCCCAACAGCAGCCTGTAACTGAACCCCAACAACAACCTGTAACCAAAACCAAACAGCAGCCTGTAACTGAACCCCAACGGCAGCCTGTAACCGAAATCCAGCAGGAGCCTGTAACCGAACCCCAACAGCAGCCTGTAACCGAACCCCAACAGGAGCCTGTAACTGAACCCCAACAGGAACCTGTAACTGAACCCCAACAGGAACCTATAACTGAACCCCAACAGGGTTCTGTAACCGAACCCCAACAAGAGCCTGTAAGTGAATCTCAACAGGAGCCTGTAATTGAACACCAACAGGCACCGGGAACTGAACCCCAACAAGAGCCTGTAACCGAACCCCAACAGGAACCTGTAACTGAACCCCAACAGGGTTCTGTAACCGAACCCCAACAGGAGCCTGTAACTGAACCCCAACAGGGACTTGGAACTGAGCCCCAACAACAGCCTGTAACCAAAACCCAACAGGAGCCTGGAACCGATCTCCAACAACAGCCTGTAACTGAAGCCCAACAGGAGCCTGTAGCTGAACCCCAACTGCAGCCTGTAATTGAACCCCAACTGCAGCCTGTAACCGAACCACAACAACAGCCTGTAACCGAACCCCAACAACAGCCTGTAACCGAAACCCAACAACAGCCTGTAACTGAAACCCAACTGCAGCCTGTAACTGAACCCCAACTGTAGCCTGTAATTGAACCCCAACAGCAGCCTGTAACTGAACCCCAACAGGGACCTGGAACTGAACCCCAACAGGAGCCTGTAAACGAACCCCAACAGGAACCTGTAACTGAACCCCAACAGGAGCCTGTAACTGAGCCCCAACAGGGACCTGGAACTGAACCCCAACAGGAGCCTGGAACTGAAACCCAACAGGAGCCTATAACTGAACCCCAACAGGGACCTGGAACTGAACCCCAACAGGGACCTGGAACTAAACCCCAACAGCAGCCTGTAACTGAACCCCAACAGGAGCCTGTAACCGAAACCCAACAGCAGCCTGTAACTGAACCCCAACAACAGCCTGTAACCGAAACCCAACAGGAGCCTGTAACTGAACCCCAACAGCAGTCTGTAACTGAACCCCAACAACAGCCTGTAACCGAAACCCAACAGCAGCCTGTAACTGAACCCCAACAACAGCCTGTAACCGAAATCCAACAGGAGCCTGGAACCGAACCCCAACAGCAGCTTGTAATTGAACCCCAACAACAGCCTGTAACCGAAACCCAACAGCAGCCTGTAACTGAACCCCAACTGCCGCCTGTAACCGAACCCCAACAGCAGCCTGTAACCGAACCCCAACAGGAGCCTGTAACCGAACCCCAACAGGAAATTATAACTGAACCCCAACAGGGTTCTGTAACCGAAACCCAACAGGAGCCTGTAACTGAATCTCAACAGGACACTGTAACTGAATCTCAACAGGGACCTGTAACTGAACCCCAACAGGGACCTGGAACTGAACCCCAACAAGAGCCTGTAACCGAACCCCAACAGGAGCCTGTAACTGAACCCCAACAGGAGCCTGTAACTGAACCCCAACAGGAGCCTGTAACTGAACCCAACAGGGACCTGGAACTGAACCCCAACAGAAGCCTGGAACTGAACCCCAACAGGGACCTGGATCTAAACCCCAACAGCAGCCTGTAACTGAACCCCAACAGGAGCCTGGAACTGAACCCCAACAGCAGCCTGTAACTGAACCCCAACAACAGCCTGTAACCGAAATCCAACAGCAGCCTGTAACCGAAATTCAACTGCAGCCTGTAACTGAACCCCAACAACAGCCTGTAACCGAAACCCAACAACAGCCTGTAAACGAATCTCAACAGGAGCCTGTAACTGAACCCCAACTACAGCCTGTAACCGAACCCCAACAGGAGCCTGTAACCGAACCCCAACAGCAGCCAGTAACCGAACCCCAACAGGAGCCTGTAACCGAACCCCAACAGGAACCTATAACTGAACCCCAACAAAAACCTATAACTGAACCCCAACAGGGTTCTGTAACCGAACCCCAACAGGAACCTGTAACTGAAACCCAACAGGAACCTATAACCGAACCCCAACAGGAGCCTGTAACTGAAACCCAACAACAACCTGTATCCGAAACCCAACAGGAGCCTGTAAGTGAACCCCAACTGCAGCCTATAACCGAACCCCAACAGGAACCTGGAACTGAACCCCAACAGGAGCCTGTAACCGCACCCCAACAGGGACCTCTAACTGAACCCCAACAGGAACCTGTAACTGAACCCCAACAGGGACCTGTAACTGAACCCCAACAGGAACCTATAACTGAACCCCAACACGAGCCTGTAACCGAACCCCAACAGGGACCTGGAACTGCACCTCAAGAGGAGCCTGTAATCGAACCC
>NW_025208644.1:9930-15000 GCF_004010195.1 Chiloscyllium plagiosum | reverse complement strand
ACATTTCCTCATGGTAAGCGATTGTACAAAATGCAGAGGCATAGTATTGAGAGTGAGTTAGCCGTTTCGATCAGAGGTTTGCTGGCTGAAAGAAGACAGATGGTGGTGATTGATGGGAGATGATTTTCGTGGAGTTCAGTTATCACTTATCAGTGGTGTGTCGCAAGGATTTGTTTTGGATCCAGTGTTGTTTCTCATTTTTATAAGTGACTTAGATAGGGGCGTGGAAGGATTGGTTAGTAAATTTGCGAATGACACTCAGGTCGGTGGAGTTGTGGATACTGCTGAAGCATGTGGCAGGTTACAAAGGGACATAAATAAGCTGCAGAGCTGTGCTGAGAGGTGCCAATTGAGTTTAATGCAGAAAAGTGTGAGGTGTTTCACTTTGGAAGGAACAACAGGAATAAAGATTATTGGGTTAATGGTAAGATTCATAGTGTAGATGAGCAGCGACATCTTGGCCTCCATATACATAGATCTCTGAAAGTTGCCATCCAGTTTGATAGGGATATTAGTGTGTTAGCTTTCATTTGTAGAGGGATTGTGTTTAAGAACCAGGAGATCATGCTGCAGCTGTACAAAACACTGGTGCGGACTCACTTGGATCTTTGCATACAGTTCTCATCCCCACATCATAGGAAGGATGTGGAAGCTTTGGAGAGGGTTCAGCGGAGATTTGCAAAGATGTTGACTGTTATGGAGGAAAGATCTTATGAGGAAGGTTTGAGATACTTGAGGTTGTTTTCGTTAGAAGGAAGCTTCGGTGGTGAACTAACTGAGAGATACCAGATAATCAGAGAATTACATAGGGTGGACAGTGAGAACCTGTCTTCCTCGATGGTATGGCTAGCACGAAATGACAGAGCTTTACATTGAGTGGTGATAGATATAGAACAAATGTCAGAGGCAATTTCTTTACTCAGAGTTTTCGGGCCGTGGAACGTACTGCCTGCGACAGTATTAGACTCCCCAAATTTAAGGGCATTCAAATTTCATTGGATAAACATATGGATGAAAATGGAATAGTGCAGGATAGATGGGCTTCAGACTGGTTCCATACGCACCGTAATGTTCTAAACCTCTCAATTATGATACTTGCTCCTGAGGCTGATATTTCACAAACGTATCCCACTTCTCAAAGACTTCCTCATTATTTAACCTATTTGAGGCACTTAAAACTCCACCTCATCTGGCTTTGATTCCTCACGCCGTAGAGGAGTAACTAACATCTGTTTTAAACGTTCCGTATCCCTTTTAATGTAAGGTTTCAACATATTCACATGCCATACCGGATACAATTTATTTAACCAACTGGCATCTTTGCCAGACAGATCACCGGACATAACCGTTCCTCGATTTTATTGGAGCCACTAACTATGGCTTTGAAGGGATCTCCTATCACTGATGACAATATCAATAAGTCATCCCCACGCAAAAACGTTCGAATCTAAGAATGTTTACCTATCACCTGCTTCATTCTATGCTGTGCCCTCTTTATGTGCTGCTGAGCTAACTCACTTACTTGGTTTAATCTCTCCCTCACCTTCAATCCATAATCCAAGTGTGAGATCTCCGACTTTGGTCCTGCCAATTTCTCTCTAATTAATTTTAAAGGCCTCTTTCTTCATTTCTGAGTATGCTGAGTAGATTAGTTTCAGGCATTTCTCATGACAAATAATATGAATAGGATACCTTTATGCCAATCATTTTTGTAATCCTGAAAGTATTCTCCCAACAACACCTTCAAGGTCTGATGCCACCTTTCAAAAGAAGGCTGGGATTCAGGATGGTACACACTTGATTTAAAGTGCTGTCTACCTAAGCTATCCATGACTTCCTCACACAGCATAGCAGTTAAGCTCGATTCTTGGTATGACTGTGTCACTCTGAGTAGCTCATACCGTGTGAAGGAAGCTACTAACTCCTCTAACACACTTTTTGCCTTAATGCTTTAATGGAATTTCCTCCAGAAATCTGGTAGAAACATCCATTATGGTCAGCAAGTACTAGTTCACATTTTTTCGTTCTCGTGAGTTGCCCTATGCAATCAATCATAACCGTCAAGAACGGTTCTTCGAATGCAGGATTTGTCAACACGTGTGCTGGCTTTGTTACTGCAGCATGTGGCATGTATGACACGTCCGTCAAAATTTAACCACATCATTTGCATTCCAGGCCAATAGAAATGTTTTTTTTTATAATTTGTCCTTAGTTTTTTATACACCGAAGTGACCTCTGTCAGGTAGTTTCTATGCAACCTGCAACACTTCCTCCCTGTATGCCACCAGCAACACACTCTAGTACACTTCAGCCCATTTCTCCGATGCACCAAACCGCCATAGTCTCCAGTTTCGTCTTAGGATTTTAACTTTCAAATAATAATTATTCTGTGCCTCCATTCTATACGCATCAACATATGCATATTTTATTATCTTGGTCTTTCTGTAGCAATTCTCTTTGCCATTCAGGGTTAAACACTTCTGTCTGACCCTCTTCTCTTCAGGTTTTTCCTGCAACATTATGTCAAAGACAATGTCCACTGATTGAACGTCAACTCCTTCATGTTTATCTTTAGTTTTTGCTTCGTGCTGTGACTTATGATGGTGGGATCTTATTCCTACATAGTCTCGGAAAATAACTGGAGATTTTTTGTCAAATTCAGTTCCCTGATCTTCCTTGGCCTTCTCCACAAGAAGAGGTGTTACTCTCCCAAGAACAAACCGAATTCCTGAAACTGACACTCTGCCAATCAATGCCACCGTTACATCCTCAGTCGTGAATTGGCAATCGATCCTGATCTTACATATAGGAACGCTAAATGTCTGTCCATCTGACGCACAAATTACCACTCTCTATGGTACGAGGTCAGGAAAATGCAAATGCGTTCATCTATTAGTATTAGAGACTGGTTATATCCTGTAATTCTCAAAATTCTAACTATTACCCTTCTCCCCCTGTTCGTTCTAAGTAAACTTTAACAACAGAGACAAATCCTTTAGAGAGATCAGACATTAACTCCATACCAAGGCCCTGCCTATGATCTGCCCTCTTGTGCAGATCCTCGAAATTTGTTTGGGTTTCATTTACGACTTTCACTGATGCCACTGGCTTAGCTTCTTTTACCACGTCTTTTCCCACAGATAAGTTATTTTATGATTGGTGCTGTAACATTGCGTGTTCTACTTTACCACAGTGGAAATACCTGACGTCTTTCACCACATTTTCTTCCTCTTGGGCTTCCTTTTTAATCTGCAGTAAATATTTACCAGTGCTCTCTATTGTTTACTTCGTAGTGTCGAATCTCCCCTTATCTCAACTTCTATCGGTCAGAAGACGAAATTCTTGTGAAAGCTAAACCTTGACTCGTATTCATCCGCCATCTTTGCAGCACTTCTCACTTTCTGAACTTGCTGTTCATCCACTCTCCACCTGAGTGGCAACTTTCAAAGACCTATGAACATAGACCCCAAGATCCCTCTGCTCCTCCACCTCACTAAGAACCCTACCGTTAACCCTGTATTCCGCATTCTTATTTGTCTTTCCAAAATGGACAACCTCACACTTGGCAGGGTTGAACTCCATCTGCCACAACTCAGCCCAGCTCTGCATCATGTCCAAGTCCCTTTGCAGCCGACAACAGCCCTCCTCACTATCCACAACGCCACCAATCTTCGTATCATCTGCAAATTTACTGACCCACCCTTCGACTCCCTCATCCAAGTCATTAAGTCATGAGTTGGATCAAAGGGTCTGTTTCTGTGATGTACATATCTATGACTCTGTGACTCTAATGAAAAAAATAATGAAACCTTCTCTGCAGTGATTAACTTTGAAAAAAAACATGTTGTCCCTTCTGGGAAAGTAAAGGGAAAAGCTATGGAATTTTCCTGACTGCTTTCATACTGATGACATTGTACACACAGAGACAGATCACTTGATACATGCTATTGACATTCTTGGGTCTCTTCAGATGTGGGTCATTCAGGATGTTGAAAGGGAATCTTTTAAAAGGCTTCAGGGACAATAGCCGTTTCAATATATTAGCTCTCACAAGGGATCCTCAAGAGGATTTCTAAGAAAGAGAGCAAAGACTGAGCTGAGGATCCTATCTCTTCATAGGCTAGAACCTAATCTAAATCCAAAACAAAATCAAAAAAGCTACACTTGTGACAGCCATTAACTTGGACATGTGACTTCTAGTAAGTCCAGACAGTTAAAATCATGTGACTTCCAGTATGTCTTCTTAGGAAAGGGGCCTTTCAAAAGAAAATAAATAGGTCTATCTATCTACTGAGTACACCAAATAAACCAATTTTCAAAATCCACTGGACGAGTCCTCAAAACAAAAAGCAATAATGGGAGCACTTTCATAACACATTAGCCAATCTGAAAGCAATTCTCTTCCACAATAAGAAAATAAGCAGTTGTGATTCTTCTTCCTGATTATACCCCAGCAACTTGCACTTGAAAATGTAAGTACATAAATATTGGGTGAGAACAGAAATTACCTTGACTGGATTGAAACGTTCAATCTTAGTTCACGTTGTAAAGATTGACTGAGGAATCCCAGCAAAAGTTTGTGTCTTTGTGATTGAGGTCAGGAAATTGGACTAAAATAACCAAGATCGGAAACAGTAGACAATTTCAATGAGAATAGTTTTCATGTCCAGTGTCATCGGAACTTTCTTGTGCTTAAACAATTTATAGCTGAAAAATAAATGAGGAAAAACATAAGAGTTCTGATGAAGGGTCATCAGTGGAAAGGATCAGCCCTTCACTCTTAGAGTCATAGAGATGTACAGCATGGAAACAGACCCATCGGTCCAACCCGTCCATACCGACCAGATATCCCAACCCAATCTAGTCCCACATGCCAGCACCCGGCCCATATCCCTCCAAACCCTTCCTATTCATATACTCATCCAAAGGCCTCTTAAATGTTGCAATTGTACCAGTCTCCACCACTTCCTCTGGCAGCTCATTCTATATCCGTACCACCCTCTGTGTGAAAAAGTTGCTCCTTAGGTCTCTTTTATATCTTTCCCCTCTCACCCTAGACCTATGCCCTCA
>NW_025208644.1:0-1392 GCF_004010195.1 Chiloscyllium plagiosum | reverse complement strand
ATCATCAGTGCTTGGGAGCCTGCTGCGAAGCGCTTCTTTGATGTTTCCTCCGGTGTTTATAGTGGTCTGTCCCTGCCGCTTCCGGTTGTCAGTTTCAGCTGTCCGCTGTAGTGGTTGGTATATTGGGTCCAGTTCGATGTGTTTGTTGATGGAGTTTGTGGATGAATGTCATGCCTCTAGGAATTCCCCTACCATACATCAGGAGCATCTCGGAACTGACAGCCAGACTACTGCGACCCCTAGGACTCATAACGGCACACAAACCAACAGCCACGCTCAGACAACAACTCACCAGAACGAAGGACCCGATACCCATCATGAGCAAAACGAATGTAGTGTACAAAATACCATGCAAGGACTGCACAAAACACTATATAGGACAAACAGGAAGACAGCTAACAATCCGCATACATGAACATCAACTAGCCACGAAACGACACGACCAGCTATCCTTAGTAGTCACACATGCAGACAACAAGCAACATGAATTTGACTGGGACAACACTACTATCATAGGGCAAGCCAGACAGGGAACAGCCAGGGAATTTCTAGAGGCATGGCATTCATCCACAAACTCAATCAACAAACACATCGACCTGGACCCAATATACCAACCACTACAGCAGACAGCTGAAACTGACAACCGGAAGCGGCAGGGACAGACCACTATAAACACCGGAGGAAACATCAAAGAAGCGCTTCGCAGGAGGCTCCCAAGCACTGATGATGTCGCCTAGCCAGGGAACGAAACGTTTGCAACAAAAACTTCCAGCTCGGCGAACAGAACCACAACTATCAAGTAATTTTAAAATTTCATTTCCAGTTTCTTTATGAGTTAAAGGGGAGTCCTTCATTGGGTATTACAAAGTTTCCTACTTTGACAATGACATCCACCACCACTAGTCTTGATCCTCTCCCTCTTCCCACTTCCCTAGCTCCCACATCTTAATCAGGAATCCTCCTCCTTTAACTGTGACTGCCCAAAGCATTATCAGGGACAGCAACCTCCTGCTGCCTGAATTCCTGATCATCTGGCAAATTGTCCAGATTACAGCTCACAAAGAGAAGCTATGGAAGCTCAGTTTAGTCATCAGCTGGACCCCAATCTCCTCAGACTCCTCTGGTACACCAACATCGGGGGTCTTGCAGATCCTGTAAGATTCGAGTCCCTGTGCTTTTTTAGTGAAACACTGGAGGGTTGTGAGAATCCATGCTCGTGAAGGATCAGTGTCTTTGTGAAGGCAGGTTCAAGAATCACATGATTTATAGTCCAATGTTTATTTGAAAACTCTAGCTTTCATAGTGCTGTGTCTTCATCAGGTGTTGGTGAGAGAGGAAGACCTTAGACACAAGGAAGACCTTGATGCTTATAAATTCTGGATCTCCGAAAGC
>NW_025208643.1:13074-15000 GCF_004010195.1 Chiloscyllium plagiosum | reverse complement strand
CATCGCAAGGTCACAGTACTAACCATTGAGCCACCATGGGCTTTGGACCATCTTTTCCACATCAGTCAAACATCCACCTGTTCTAATCCCATTGTCCAGCAATTTGAATTCTTCTTATGTGGCTGAGTTTCACATTTTGTTTCCTTGTATTCTTAGTGCCTTAGTTAGTTTCACAATAATGAAAGGCTTACAGAAATATAAGTCACTTGGCCTTTGCCAAAACAGGTTTCAGAGACTGACAGGGGTAAAACTAAAATCAGGCCTATCAGCATCTCATCTCCTGAGCATTTTTGTTGAGGTAAGCAAGGCTACCCACCCTCATGTTGCTGGTAGCTACTGATCAAGCTAATAAAGAGCCTTATTAAGTCCAATTAAAATAAGCTAATTTGGATTTTCCAATCTTCAGGTCTTTGATGTGGCTTTTGCCTCCAGGGTATTTTGCATGATCCTAGTAAGCTGTTGTGTGTAACATGGTATTGAAAAATCTAACATATTACACTACAACTGCCTGTTTTATACAAATATTACATTCACAGGCACATCATCTGGACTAATATTAAGCTATTATATTACAAAGAGCAGTGTGCTTCTAATGGCAGGCAATTCTTCAGGTGATCCAATTAAGACAGAGTATACAATTTTTATACCCTCAGGTCACATGCAGTGATGATATCATGAGCGTGTATATGACTTACACTTAGGAGTTCTCTCACCGCTTGCTTACCGTTGGCTGTTGGGTAAACTCATTTGCACTTGCCATCTAAGCATATATTTTATGCTGAGGATGATAATCCCTTCCCTGCATTTTCATGCAACCATTGGAGTGACAGTCCTATTTTGTGGCTTGAACTTAATGATCATTGAATTGGTCGGAGCATATCATATGTTCACCATGGATAGTATAAGGTAACAATGTGATATGGGTCAGTCCCCACTTAGTATACTTGTCTTGAAATGGTTTGCTTGAAATGACTTGAAATCATCAGACACTATCCCTTCCAAGATTTTGAATAAACTGAAAATAGTGCTCATTGTGTCAGTGAGCATTGCACTTGTTGTGTTGCTAAGTTATTGACTACAGGAGTGTTAAAGCAGTAATCTGTCGCTGGGATGTAATCTCACCCATGCACTGTGAATGGCTTTGTTGTCCATGGAGTGGATAGGTCATTGGGTTGATGTATAGCCACCCTCTGGGGTTCGTATGTTAGGCCTCCCTCACAAGCATTTGTGAGTTATTGAATATCCTGGCCAGTACAGATTCACCTGCGAGCCTACTTGTGTTTTTAATACTTATGTGTCCCTGGTGGAACGTGGTCATGATGTATCTTGGTGTAATGCATTTAGTATTAGCACTTGTTAGCCCTAGAAAATGACTTGAAATACCAAGTTCATCTCTGCATAACCAAACTTAACAAATCTTCACAGGTACTTCCTCTTCCTCCGCTACATTGATGACTGCATTGGCGCCACCTCGTGCTCCCGCGAGGAGGTTGAGCAATTCACCAACTTCACCAACACATTCCATCCTGACCTTAAAGTTACCTGGACCATCTCTGACACCTCCCTCCCCTTCCTGGACCTCTCCATCTCCATCAGTGACGACCGACTTGACACTGACATTTTCTACAAACCCACCGACTCCCACAGCTACCTGGATTACACCTCTTCCCACCCTACCTCTTGCAAAAATGCCATCCCGTATTCCCAATTCCCCCGCCTCCGCCGTATCTGCTCCCAGGAGCGGTTCCACCATAGAACACACCAGATGGCCACCTTCTTTAGAGACCGCAATTTCCCCTCCCACGTGGTTAAAGATGCCCTCCAACACATCTCGTCCACATCCCGCACCTCCGCCCTCAGACCCAACCCCTCCAACCGCAACAAGGACAGAACCCCCCTGGTGCTCACCTTCCACCCTACAAACCT
>NW_025208643.1:0-1370 GCF_004010195.1 Chiloscyllium plagiosum | reverse complement strand
GGAAAGATGTTGTGAAACTTGAAAGGGTTCAGAAAAGATTTACAAGGATGTTACCAGGGTTGGAGGATCTGAGCTACAGGGAGAGGCTGAATAGGCAGGGGCTGTTTTCCCTGGAGCGTCGGATGCTGAGGGGTGACCTTATAGCGGTTTACAAAATTCATGAGGGGCATGGATAGGATAAATAGACAAAGTATTTTCCCTGGGGTTGGGAGAGTCCGGAACTCAAGGGCATAGGTTTAGGGTGAGAGGGGAAAGATATAAAAGAGACCTAAGGGGCAACCTTTTCACGCAGAGGGTGGTACATGTATGGAATGAGCTGCCAGAGGATGTGGTGGAGGCTGGTACAATTGCAACATTTAAGAGGCATTTGGATGTATATATGAATAGTAAGGGTTTGGAGGGATATGGGCTGGGTGCTGGCAGGTGGGACTAGATTAGGTTGGGATATCTGGTCGGCATGGACGGGTTGGACCGAAGGGTCTGTTTCCATGCTGTACATCTCTATGACTGAACATTGCGTGACAGAAATATCCACACAAAGATTCCCACCCTGGAAGAACGTAACCCCAAAATTTTAGGTGTGAAGCATTTTTCCAAGTTTAATTCTGAGAATGGATTGTAGCCCATAGCTCTTTCCCAGAGCCACAGGTCAACATTCAGAAGACCTTTCAGTAGATATTAATTTTTTGGGTTACTTTTTGGATTATCTCTTAGCTAGGAGATGCGTCATACAGAGTGCACCAGAATGTTTCTTTCTCACTAATGATGTTGCAGTTCTTGGGAGAACAAAATATGTGAATAAGACAAACATTCCTCAACACATGGCAGCAACAAGAACATGTGGTCGTTTTGTCAACAACATAAGATCTCAAATCAACATGAGCTACACCTTTTTCAGGTCAATCTACTTTTCAAACAGTATTAGATCTGAACTCATCAAAATAGATCTCCAAATTTTGTCAATGACAAGGAAAGCTCACTTACAAAGGTGTTTTGGTTTAGTCAATGTTTCATCTCCCAATATATAAATTTTCTGACCAAAACATCTTCTCTTCAAGATCTGACATTTCATATCGTCATAGAATCATAAAGTCATACACTTACCCTAAAGCTATGCCCTCTACCTCTGGACCTTGGCTATTTACCTATCCATGACCAGCATGAGTTTAAAAACCTCTGTCGGGTCACCCCTCAGCTTCCGACACTCCAGACAAAATAGCCACATCCTATTCAGCCCCTCCCAATAGCTCAAACCCTCCAACCCTGGCAATCCTTGCAATTCTTTTCTGAACCCTTTCAATTTTCACAACATCCTTCCAATAGGAAGGAGACCAGAATTGCACATGTTATGCCAACTGTGGCCTAACCAA
>NW_025208642.1:14246-15000 GCF_004010195.1 Chiloscyllium plagiosum | reverse complement strand
ATTGTAGAATCTTCAACCAGTGGAAAAATTTATCTTTATCTACCCAGTCTTTCCTTGTTATCCTAAATACCTTGATTAGATCAGCCCTTCTAAATTCTTGAGAATAAAGACCTAATTTGTCCAACCTCTCCTCGTAACTTAACCCCTGAAGTCCAGGTATCATCCTTTTAAACCTGCGGTGAAATCCCTCCAAGGACAAATCATGCTTCCTAAGGTGTAGTGCCCAGATCTGCTCATAGTAATATTAAGTAGGGACTGACTCGGGTTCCTCTGCCTGCACCACACTTGCTCTCTGGAAGACCAATTCCGCTCCAGAACACCCAAGATGGCTTCCTACTTCAAGGACTGCAATTTCCCCTCCCACGTGGTCAACAATGCCCTCCAGCGTATCTCCTCCACTTCCCACACCTTCACCCTTGAACCCCCACCTCTCCAATTGCAACAAGGACAGAAACCCCATGGTCCTCATCTTCCATCCTACCAAGCTCCGGATACAACACATCATCTTCTGCCATTTCCACCACCTACAATCAGACCTCACCACCAGAGGTATATTTCCCTCCCACCTCCATCTGTGTTCCACAGAGACCGTTCCCTCTGCGACTCCTTTGTTAAGTCTTTGCCTGTATCCAACCCACCCTCCATTCCCGGAACCTTCATTTGCCACCACAAGAGGTGTAAAACCTGCACCCACAACTCCCTCCTCACCTCTGTCCCAGGCCCCAAAGGATCCTTCCACAACTGGCTGAGATTT
>NW_025208642.1:2970-3989 GCF_004010195.1 Chiloscyllium plagiosum | reverse complement strand
AGACATAGTTCACACAGAGACAGAGTTCACACTAAAATACAGTTCACACTCAGATACAGTTCACACTAAACTACAGTTGACACTCAGATACAGTTCACACTCACATACACAGTTCACACTAAAATATAGGTCACACTCAGATACAGTTCACACTCGGATATGGTTGACACTAAATAGAGTTCACTCTCAGAGACACAGTTCACACTAAAATACAGTTCACACTCAGATACAGTTCACACAAAACTACAGTTGATACTCAGATACAGTTCATGCTCAGACACAGTTCACACTAAAATACAATTCACACTCCTACGGTTCACACTCGGATACGGTTGACACTAAATATAGTTCACTCTCAGAGACACAGTTCACACTAAAATACAGTTCACACTCAGATACAGTTCACACGAAACTACAGCTGATACTCAGATACAGTTCACACACAGACGCAGACCACACTAAAATACAGTTCAGACTCAGATACAGTTTGCACTCAGACACTGTTCAAACTCAGATACGGTTCACACTAAAATACATTTCACACTCAGATACAGTCCACACTAAAATACAATTCACACTCAGGTACACTTCACACTTAGATATGGTTCACATTCAGATACAGTTCACACTCAGATACAGTTTACACTCTGATACAGTTCACACTCAGAGACATAGTTCACACTAAAATACAGTTCATACTAAAATACAGTTCACACTCAGATACAGTTTACACTCAGATACAGTTTACACTCAGAGACACAGTTCACACTAAAATACAGTTCACACTCAGATACACTTCACACTAAAATACAGTTTACACTCAGATACGGTTGACACTAAAATACAGTTCACACTCAGAGACACAGTTCACAGTAAAATACAGTTCACACTCAGACACAGTTCACACTAAAATACAGTTTACACTCAGATACAGTTTACACTCAGAGACACAGTTCACACTCAGATACTGTTTACACTCAGATACAGTTCACACTCAGAGACACAGTTCACACTAAAAT
>NW_025208642.1:0-2860 GCF_004010195.1 Chiloscyllium plagiosum | reverse complement strand
ATACAGTTCACACTCAGATACGGTTCACACTGAAATACAGTTTAAGCTTAGATACAGTTCACACCCAGAGACACAGTTCACACTAAAATACAGTTCACAAACAGATACAGTTCACACTAAAATACAGTTCACACACAGAGAAACAGTTTACATCAAAATACGAATAACACTCAGATACAGTTCACACTCAGAGACACGGTTCACAGTAAAATACAGTTCACACTAATATACAGTTTACACTCAGATACAGTTCACACTCAGATACGGTTGACACTAAAATACAGTTCACACTCAGAGACACAGTTCACACTAAAATACAGTTCACACAGATACGGTTCACACTCAGAGACACAGTTCACACTAAAATACAGTTCACACTTAGATACAGTTCACACTAAAATACAGTTCACACTTAGATACAGTTCATACTAAACTACAGTTGACACTCAGATACAGTTCACACTCAGAGACACGGTTCACTCTAAAATACAGTTCACACTAATATACAGTTTACACTCAGATACAGTTCACACTCAGAGACACAGTTCACACTAAAATACAGTTCACACTCAGATACAGTTCACACCCAGATACAGTTCACACACAAATACAGTTGACACTCTGATACAGTTCACTTTAAAATACAGTTACACTCAGAAAGAGTTCACACTCAGACACAGTTCACACTAAAATCCAGTTCAGACTCAGACACAGGTTGCACTCAGATACAGTTCACACTCGGATATGGTTCACACTAAAATACAGTTCACACTCAGATACAGTTCACACTAAAATACAGTTCACACTCACGTACATTTCACACTCAGATATGGTTCACACTCAGATACAGTTCACACCCAGAGACAGTTCACACACAAATACAGTTGACACTCTGATACAGTTCACTTTATAATACAGTTACACTCAGAAAGAGTTCACACTCAGACACAGTTCACACTAAATTCCAGTTCAGACTCAGACACAGTTTGCACTCAGATACAGTTCACACTCAGATACGGTTCACACTANNNAAATTACAGTTCACACTCAGATACAGTTTACACTCAGAGACACAGTTCACACTAAAATACAGTTCACACACAGATACAGTTCACACTCCCATACAGTTTAAACTAAAATACAGTTCACACTTAGAGAAACAATTCACATTAAAATACAGTTCATACTCAGATCCAGTTCACACTCAGAGACACAGTTCACACTAAAATACAATTCACACTCAAATACAGTTTAAAGTCAGATACAGTTCACACTCAGATATGGTTCACACTGAAATACAATTTAAACTCAAATACAGTTCACACTCAGAGACACAGTTCACACTAAAATACAGTTCACACTCACATATAGTTCACACTTAGATATGGTTCACACAAAACTACAGTTCACAATCAGATACAGTTCACACTAATATACAGTTCACACGCAGATACCGTTCACACAAAAATACAGTTCACACACAAATTTGGTTCACACTCAGATTCAGTTCACACTCAGATACAGTTTACACTCAGATACAGTTCACAGTCAGATACGGTTCACACCAAAATACAGTTAACACTCAGGTACAGTTCAGACTAAAATACAGTTCACACTAAAATACAGTTCACCCTCAGATACAGTTTACACACAGAGACACAGTTCACACTAAAATACAGTTCACAGTCAGATACGGTTCACACTAAAATACAGTTCACACTCCGAAACAGTTTAAACACAGAGACACAGTTCACACTAAAATACAGTTCACACTCACATATAGTTCACACTCAGATACCATTCACACTAAAATACAGTTGACACTCAGATTCCGTTCACACTCAGATACAGTTCACACTCACAGACAGTTGACACTCAGATACAGTTCACACTAAAATACAGTTCACCCTCAGATGCAATTCGCACTCAGATATGGTTCACACAACAATACAGTTCACACTCAGAGACAGTTCACACTAAAATACAGTTCACACTAAAATACAGATCACACTCAGATACAGTTTACACTCAGAGAAACAATTCACATTAAAATACAGTTCATACTCCGATCCAGTTCACACTCAGAGACACAGTTCACACTAAAATACAGTTCACACTCCGATATGGATCACACTAAACTACAGTTCACAATTAGATACAGTTCACACTAATATACAGTTCACACTCAGATACAGTTCACACTAAAATACAGTTCACACTCAGATGCAGTTCACACTCAGATACAGTTCACATTCAGATACAGTTCACCATCAGAGACACAGCTCTCACTAAAATACAGTTCACACTCAGATACAGTTCACACTCAGATGCAGTTCACACTCAGATTCGGTTCACACTAAAATATAGTTCACACTCAGATACATTTAACACTAAAATATAGTTCACACTCAGATATGGTTCACACTAAAATACAGGTTACACTCAGACACAGTTCACACTAAAATACAGTTCACACTCAGATAAACTTCACACTAAAATACAGTTTACACTCAGATATAGTTCAACCTCAGATACGGTGCACACAAAAATACAGTTCACACTCAGAGACACAGTTCACACTAAAATACAGTTGACACTCAGATACAGTTCACACTAAATTACAGTTCACACTCAGATACACTTCCCACTAAAATACAGTTTACACTCAGATATAGTTCAACCTCAGATACAGTACACACAAAAATACAGTTCACACTCAGAGACACAGTTCACCCTATATACAGTTTACACTCAGATACAGTTCACACTAGAGTACAGTTCACACATAGAGACACAGTTCACGCTAAAATACAGTTCACGCTCACGTACGGTTCACACGAAATACAGTTCACATTCAGAT
>NW_025208641.1:8308-15000 GCF_004010195.1 Chiloscyllium plagiosum | reverse complement strand
GAGAGATAATCTTGCAGTTTGTGCAGCCATGCTGTAATCATTCCAAACAAGCTAGCTTTGTTAAGTAGTAACTTGAAGTGGGGCCTTCACAGTACCTAGGGTGCACAGCCTGCATATGTAAGATATGCCCTGAATCCCACAGAATGCATTCCACTGGATGCACTCCTTGGATTCACAAAACACAGGTCACTTCATTCCATGATTCCTCATCATTGCTTGATCCCACTTAACTTGAGCCATCAAGCATCAACACAAAGTTCCATGACACTGTTGTATTAATAGCTTGCCTCCATATCGACTGCCAGGCTTCTGGCCTCAAACTACTTCCAGTGAACTGTTCGCTGAGGCTGTCCTCCAGTAATAGTTCAACTGTGGCCAATTTTGTCCAGCACTTGATGACTCAGTGGAATTCAGGATCCCAGATGTCCTGTATTATAATCCAACCCATGATATTCTGACTTCATTCAATGTTTATCTTCTCAGTGTTTCTCTCTCAGTCTTGTTAACATCATCTCAAATCTCTAACTTAGTATTGTTTGACGTTCAGTTATTCGCTCATTGACCTGGCCACCTCTACCTCTGAGCCAAGGAGAGGGTCCATGGGAAGGGCTGGATCTTGACAATGAAGTGATAGTGTAGGGAGCAGCCTGTAGATGAGTACTGTTACTATTATAGTACTATTATAAGCATAAACAAGCTCCATAAACCAATTGTTCACATCTGGTTGATAACTTCACTCCTGTTCAATTAGGCATGACATCTTTTAAGATGTCAAATTTCATGCTAACTGTAAGTCTCTCTTGCTCTAAAGGAATCTCAGTCTCAGGAGCCACGGCACATAGGCGTTCATGCAGAACATGGTTAAATCATTCACAAGAAATTATACAGTCAAAGAGTCATAGAGATGTACAGCATGGAAATAGATCCTTCAGTCCAACCCATCCATGCCAACCAGATATCCCAATCCAATCTAGTCCCATCTGCCAGCACCCGGCCCATATCCCTCCAAACCCTTCCTATTCATATACCCATCCAGCTGCCTTTTAAATGTTGCAATTGTACCAGCCTACACCACTTCCTCTGTCAGCTCATTCCATACACATACATTGTGGAAGAAGTGAGAAGAATTTGGAGGTAGTAGAATGCTCAAGTCATTGAGACGGAAGAGAAATTAGAAATGAGTCAATATTTGGAAACAACAGATGGATCAAAGCTGGACTTTATAAGAACAGACTATCTGCTGTTGGGATGAAGGAGATGGTTTCAGCGATGTTAACAAAAGAAGTTACTGACTAAATATGTTGATAAGGTGGAGGTATTTGTATTGCAGTACTTATTGGGAAGGAGAAAAAACGTATAAGGGATTCACAGAGAATTAATAATTTTAAATGGAGACAAATTACAGGATGCTGTGGCATCTGTGTTCCCTAAAATGTGAATCACAGTGGATATGTGATTCCTGAGGAAGTGCTTTTGCCCGAAATGTCGATTTTCCTGCTCCTTGGATGCTGCCTGACCTGCTGTGCTTTTCCAGCACCACTCTAATCTTGACTCACAGTACATTGGCATGCAGATGCAACATAAAGTCTGGAAAGCAAATAAAATGTTCGTCATTATTGCTTTAGGGATGAAATTAAAAAAAAAACAGTAGGGCAGTCTTGTTGCAACTGTGGTGGACATTGGTGAGCCCACACTTGGGTGTTCCGCTTTGGATACTGTTTTGGATTCTATTCTTAAGGAGGGATATACTTACATTGGAGGCAGCTCAGAGAAGTTCACTTGGTTGATTCCTGGGATAAAGAGATTAACTTATGAGAAAGGGTTGAGTAGGATGAGCCTACACATACTGGAATTTAGAAAAATGAAAGGTGATCTTATTGAAACATATAAGATTCAGAGGGGACTTGACAGGAGAGACAATGAAATGGTGTTTCCGCTCGAGTGAGAAATCTAGAACCAGCACAGTTTCAAAATAAAGGGCTTGATAGAGATGAAGAGGAATTTCTTCTCCCTGAGAAGAGATTCTTTATCCCAGAGAGCAATGGAGTCTAGAACATTAAATATATTAAAGGCTGAATTAGACATATTCTTGTCCAAGAAGGAAGGCAAGGTATGTGTGGGACAGGCAGAAAGGTGAGTTTGAGGCCATGGTGAGATTGACTGTGATCTTATTAAGTGGCAGTGCAATGTGGAGGGGCTGAATAACCTATATCTGCTTCTCTTTCTGATGTTCTTCATGTGGATAAGTGCTTGTACAGCTTAGTTAGTCCCTGCAGGTCACCCACAGAACATACGAGAAAACAACACCCCACTATTATCACTTACTATTTCACCAGCACCTGGTCAGGCTTTAGTAATTTGGTAAAAATTGTATTTATGTACAAGAGCATTTTAAAAAGTAGATTACATTTAATTCATTTTAAAGGATGATAGGGCTTTCAAAATGTATTAGAAAGGAGATCTGAGAAAATTAATAATTTTGTGCCCTTTTAGGAAAATGGGAACAGTTTTATTAAAACTTGTTTTTCAATGACAGAATTGTAGCTTGAGTACTGAAAGCCTCTGGGGCTTAGATGGAATTTATGGTTTCTATGAATTACACAACAGTCTGTTTATGAGTTCAGCTACTGACAATGCTGTTTTGGTTCCTACAATTCTGCATGATGGACATTATTCATTATTGAGGGGCTCAATTAAATAAAATAGAATCTGGAAATGGAATCCTCAGAAAGCATTACTGAAGGATAAATTCCTCGTTAGTTGCAAACTCTGGTCCTCCAAGGTAGTGCTGACTAATAGTGACATAGATGGTTCTTTAATGCTGTACAGCAAGTGTTAATTTTAATGAACTAATACTTGGCTCTATATTACAATAAGAAGGAAAAAGAGTCATCAATAATTTCATTATTAAGCGCATTAGTCCTATTGAAGAATAACTCCACTTATTAAGTATATTTCTTAAAATGATTATCCAGTTTAACAATTTCAATGGCAAGACACAAACAACATACATTTGAGCAGATACAATTATGAAATTCAAGCTGTTGATATAAAAGGTAAAGGTACGGTAAAGTTGCCATCGTCCTAGAGAACCATGGAGCTGTTTTATCATCAAACAGAATTGACTGGTGGTGGTTTAACCTGAGGGTCACCGCACATCAGAGAAGGGGAGAGATTGAGAAGAAGAGCCCTTCATGATCACCACAGCTGGTCCAGGAATTGAACTCTGCATTGCTAACCCGCTGTCGTACCAACTTAAGGTGCAGATCCAGGTACATTTTAAAAGAGTTGAGTCTCTGCCTCCACCAACTTGGGCAGTGAATTCCAGACACCCATCACCCTCTGCATAAAAATGTTTTTCCTCACATGCTCTCCAATTCTTCTTCCTCTTAGCTTGAATCTATGACCCCTGGCTTTTGAACACTCGGCCAAGGGAAAAGGTTCCACCTGTCTACCCTATTTCTATCCCTCACAATTTGTGTCCCCTAACCATGTCACCCAGCAGCCTTCTCTGTTCCAAGGAAAACAACACTAACCCCTCCAAAATCTCTTAGCTATAATTGTCCAGCCATGGCAATTTATAGTAAATCTTCCCTGCACTCTCTCCAGAACAATTACATCGTTCCTTAAGGTGGTGACCAGAACTGCACACAATACTTCAGTTGTGGCCTTGCCAGTGTCTAATATATTTTCGTTATTATATCCTTACTTTTGTATTCTATGTATCTGTCAATAAGGGAGAGCATTCTATATGCCTTCTTTGTAACCTTATCAACGTGTACAGTTACCTTTAGGGACCTGCACTCTTGCACACCAAAATCTCTCAATTCATCTATACTCAGTAAGGGATCAGTGTCAAGGATTTTCCATGTGTAAATAAAGGGTGACTTGGTGACAGGATGCCAGCCTCTGTGATGTGGACTGATTTTGGCAGTGATAAGAGTAAAGCATGTTCCTGAAGAAACTCACTGACAACAGTTGTCTTTGAGTTAGGCTAAGCATTTCTGGCATTATTTGGGAAGCTTGACTCATTTGATCCTGTTATCGAAGAATGGGCCGAGTATATGGAAAGAATCTGTTATATTTTCTAGGCAAATGACATCGGGGCTGATGAAAAGCAACGAGTAGTTCTCCTGACAGCTTGTGGACCCGCAGCTATTTCAGTTATTAGGAGCCTTATATTTCCTGAGGCACCAGAAACTAAAACCTTTTAAGAGTTGACAACTTAGTTAAGGAATATTACAACCTCAAGCTTCCTTTAATTCTAAAATGCTATAATTTTTACTCGGCAACTCGAGAACCAAGGGAATTTGTATTAGGACTTTTGAATTGGTTAAGACAACTAGCAGAGGCATGTGACTTTGATTTAACCCTGAACAAGATGCTGAGAGACCAGCTGGTATGTGGGATTAATAATGTAACCATGCAAAAGCATCTATTAGTTTTATCATTGGAAAATACGCCAAGTGGAGCATGTGAGTCACAGGTTATTCCAATGGAAGTGAACACATTCACCTGTCTGATTTGGGAATACCACTTCAGTGAAAGCAATTGTATAGCCACACACAGAATAGGGGGACTCGAGGTCAGCCCACAGCAAAACCCCAAAACAAAGTTAAGCCTCAGCCAAATGGTTAACATTTTCTTCAGGATCCAGGCTGGCAAGCCATTGTAGTTACTGCTTGGATGTGGACTCAAGACAGCAGAGAGGTCCTACTCAAACTAAATTGAGTAAGAGAACTCATAGGCCGGTAACCAGGAGACCATAGAAAATCCACTAAATCTGGTTTGGAATAGTTAAATTGCTTAGCAACATTCCAATCAAAACCAATCAAAATAAACAACCATTTAGATGGTCATCCAGTTCTAATGGAGATCAATATCAGCTCAGCCATTTCAGTGATCGCAGAACCAGTCTTCAACAACATTTGTTCTGGACTCCAACTTCTAAGTTTGTGCAAGACCTTGGCTATACTGAGCACCTATAACAGGGAACATTTACAGATTCCTCTGCCTGTAATAAAAGGCTCAGGCCCAAGCTTGACGGGGCGAAATTGGTTGTGAGAGATTCATCTACGTTGGCTAAGAAATAGCTGCCTGAGTGAAGTCCGAATTAATTACCAGGATGTATTTCAGGAAGGTCTAGGGACAATCAAAGGAGCCAAGGTCATCTTGCATGTTGACCAGGAAGCAATTCCACAATTCTACAAGGCCTGTCCAGTGCCATTTGCCTCATGGGCAAAATTAGAAACAGAAATCAGAAGTCCAGAAAGTGAAGGAATCATCAAACCAGTCCAGTGTACAGAATGGGCAGCACTAGTTGTACTGATTTTGAAGATCGACGGGTCGGTACACCTTTGTGGGGTTTTTAAACAACTGATAAACCGCTTCTCACAGATAGAGGATTTATACACAAAGCTGGCAGGGGTCTGTCCTTCACAAATCTGGACATGAGCCATGCGAACTTCTAATTGTGGTTAGATGAGGGTTCCCAGAAGTATGACACAATTAATACCCATAAGGGTTTGTACCAATATACGAGACAGCTATTTGGGTTTTGTCAGCCTGTGCAATTCTTCAGTGGACAATGGAGAACAGTTTGCAAGGTCTACCCTCGGACGCCATTTATCTAGATGGTATGCCAATAATAGGGAAGACCAATAAAGAGCACTTAGAGAACTGGGACATAGTCCTTAGACAGTTCTTCTCGGCAGGCGTATGCTTAAGAAGAGAAAAATGTGTGTTCCAGACACCTAAGTGACCTGCTTGGCTATATTGAAAGATAAAGTGAGAGTGATCAAAGGTAACCCGGTTGCCATGCCAGTACCAGAGATTAGGTCTTTCCTTGGGCTGGTGCATTATTATGGCATGTTCACACTAACCTGGCCTCCATCCTGGCATCTTTGCATTAAGACACCCACTCAAAGTGGCTGGATGTGCATCGAGTTCCTTCATCAAACATGGGAACAACAATAGAAACACTGCATGCATCTTTTTCAACACATGAACTCCCAGAAATATTGGTCTAACAGGTCATCGTTTACACAGGAAATATGAGTATTTGCTAAAATCAAATGTGATTTGACATTTAATGATAGCTCCATATCATCCAATAGCCTGGCAGAAAGAGCAGTCCAAACTGTGAAGTCAGGCTTGAAGAAGCAGTCTACAGCTTCGCTAGATACAAACTATCCTGGTTCCGATTTGATTATAAGATAACCCCTCATGCAACTAAGGAATAACTCCAGCAGAGTGTTCAGTCAGGCTAAATCTGACCTTCCCAGACCGGAAGCGGGGTAAGAATGATATGGCATGAAGAACCCCAATGCCGGACACCACCAAACGAGAGAGACAGTTTGCTACAGGGGATGAAGTTTGGTGTAGGAACCATGGAAATGCCCCCGCATATCTAACAGGCTTAGCCAACTCAAGGTCAGGATTAGTAACATATAAAGTTTGGGTAGCAGTGATGGTCCTGAACAAGCATATGGACCATATAAAAACTGCAAACTCACAAACGGTGTGGGAGCAAAATGTGCTCTGCTCCTCAGAACAGTCAAAACCCATGGGTTCTCCTTGTTCATCAAGATGTCTTGGAATCTGATCTGGATGTGGCAAATCTCTCCTTTGCTGCTGGAAGAAGAGAGTGGTTTTCTCCTGAGACACTCAAGGCGCAAGACATGAGCTCCCAT
>NW_025208641.1:0-1317 GCF_004010195.1 Chiloscyllium plagiosum | reverse complement strand
GCCTCATCTTCCGGCTAGGAATCCTCCAACCACAAGGGATGAACTCGGATTTCACCAGTTTCCTCATTTCCCCTCCCCCCAGCCTGTCTCAGTCAAATCCATCAAATTCAGCACCGCCTCCCTAACCTGCAATCTTCTTCCCGACCTCTCCGCCCCCACCCCAATCTGTCCTATCACCCTCACCTTGACCTTTTTCCACCTATCACATTTCCGACGCCCCTCCCCCAAGTCCCTCCTCCCTATCTTTTATCTTAGCCTGCTGGACAAACTTTCCTCATTCCTGAAGAAGGGCTAATGCCCGAAACGTCGATTCTCCTGTTCCCTAGATGCTGCCTGACCTGCTGCGCTTCTCCAGCAACACATTTCCAGAACTGATTCTCTGCACAGGTGTATCCAAGGAGCAGGAGAATCGACATTTCGGGCATGAGCCCTTCTTCAGCTCATGCCTGAAACGTCGATTCTCCTGCTCCTTGGATGCTGCCTGACTTGCTGCGCTTTTCCAGCAACATATTTTCAGCTCTGATCTCCAGCATCTGCAGTCCCCACTTTCACCTCTCTGCACAGATGGCCAGAATGCTCTTCCCAGAACTGAAGGCGCAGGCATGCTTTGTCGGGGTACAACATAATGATAACTGTAAAGCACATACAGGACAATCGTGAAAATTGTAAAGCAATTCAAACAAGAATAAACTGAATGGAAGTTAATCAAGCATCCGGCAGGAGCAATTTATTTGTAATTGACACAGGAGATTCCAGCCATCTGAGTGGGTGAGAATGTCCTCCAGAGGATTCTTCATTGTATTTCCTGTCCACACAAATGTGTAAATTTCCCTTCGTCAGGCATTCAGGTGCATCCATTGTGTTTCTCCTGCAAGTGAAGTCTTCAGAGGTCATCACACTGGCGGTGCTGGTAGCAGAACAGCAGGAATGGTGATACTGTTGTCTCAGAGACTGAAATACTCAGAATCATACCTCACAAAATGTCAGACTTCCTTGACTCGACTGTGTGACAGATCTCCCAATTTGGCACAAGACTCTAGTTGTTGGTAAAAGTCAATACAGCTTTGTTTGTCATCAAAGTTTCCAGTGCCAAGTTCAATGCTAGGTGGCCCATCAGGTTTGTTTAAACATTGCAGCCGTTTAATACAATGGAGAGGGTGTTTAAAGGTCAATCACATTGTGGTGGTCTGGGGCCACATGTCAGCCAGGCAAGGATGGCAAATTTCCTTTCCTAAAAGGACATTAATGAATCAAATGGATTTTGACACAATGTTAACTTATAATTTTTGTTATTTATTTCACCATCTACCATGGTTG
>NW_025208640.1:13315-15000 GCF_004010195.1 Chiloscyllium plagiosum | reverse complement strand
CACAGAATGAGGTTTCTGTACCAGAAGGTGAAACCTTTGACAGATAAAAAGAAATGGTTAATAACTGAAGTTGGGAGCATAAAAGACATAAATAGTACAATATCATCGAAAAGGTTGGAACAAAAAAAGGACAGACAGTAACCTTTTCTTATAGCTGTAACTTTCTATTTCTGGCAAACATCTGCATAAGTCATTGCATCATCTCTAGTGCAAACACATCCACCATGGATGCACTGACTAGAACTACATACAACACTCTGGCTGTGGATGAGCTAGGGTTTAAATAATTGTAGAAAAGCCTTCAATTTGTAATGTTCTATGCCTCAGCAAATACAGGAGAATATCCAACAATGCTACCTTAATACTAGGGTTTAAATAATTGTAGAAAAGTCTTCAATTTGTAATGTTCTATGCCTCAGCAAATACAGGAGAATATCCAACAATGCTACCTTAATAACTTTATCTACCTGTCCTGCTTTTGCTCAGGCTCTGTAGACATGCATTTCAAGGCCTTCTGTTTCTCTACACTCCATAATATTTTGCCATATATGATATTTTTCCTTGCATTGTTTGCTCTCACCAAGTGCATTGCCTCACACTTCTCTGGATTAAATAATAGTTGCAGCTTGTTCTTGATTAATGCATTGATATCTTCTTATATTCTATAGTTTTCTTCGTTAGAAGAAAATTGGTAAACCAGTATTGAGTCCTACAGAATCTCAATGGAACCAGTTTTTCAGGTTCAAAATACTGATGAACTGCTACTCTTTCCTATTTGACATTGAGCTAATTTTGGGTTTAACATTTTACACTTGATCCAATTGTCTCTTCTCTTTCTGACCAATTGGACCTTGTCATTTCATTTTTAAAAATTCAATCAAGTTAATCAGACTTTTCCTTAGCTGTGCTGATGATCCCTGATTAATTAATGTATTTCTAAATAATGATTAACAACATCTCTCAAAATTAAGTGTAGGGAATGCTGGTTGACTAAAAAAATTAAGAAAAAGAAGGAAGCATATGTCAGGTATTGACAGGATAGATCGAGTGAATCCTTAGAAGAGTATAAAGGCAGTAGGAGTATACTTAGAGGGAAATCAGGAGGACAAAAAGGGGACATGAGATAGCTTTGGCAAATAGAGTTACAGAGAATCCAAAGGGTTTTTACAAATACATTAAGGACAAAAGGGTAACTAGGGAGAGAATAGGGCCCCTCAAAGATCATCAAAGCGGCCTTTGTGTGGAGCCGCAGAAAGTGGGGGAGATACTAAATGAGTATTTGGCATCAGTGTTTATTGTGTAAAAGGCCATGGAAGATATAGAAAATAGGAAAAAGATTGTGACATCTTGAAAAATTCCCATATTACTGAGGAGGAAGTGCTGGATGTCTTGAAATGCATAAAAGTGAATATATCTCCAGGATCTCATCAGATGTACCCGAGAACTCTGTGGGAAGCTAGGGAAGTGATTACTGGGCCCTTTGCTGAGATAATTGTATAATCGATAGTCACAGGTGAGGTACCGGAAGACTGGAAGTTGGCTAATGTGGTGCCACTATTTAAGAAAGGTGATAAGGAGAAGCCAGGGAACAATAGACCAATGAGCCTAACACCGATGGTGGGCAAGTTGTTGGAGAAAATCCTGAGGAACAAGATTTACATATACTTAGACAGGCAAGGACTGAT
>NW_025208640.1:1077-2272 GCF_004010195.1 Chiloscyllium plagiosum | reverse complement strand
TCCTGACCTCTCCGCCCCCACCCCCTCTCCCGCCTATCACCCTCACCATACCCTCCCCCCACCTATCGCATTTCCAACGCCCCTCCCCAAGTCCCTCCTCCCTACCTTTTATCTTAGCCTGCTTGGCACACTCTCCTCATTCCTGAAGAAGGGCTCATGCCCGAAACGTTGATTCTCCTGCTCCTTGGATGCTGCCTGACCTGCTGCGCTTTTCCAGCTCTGATCTCCAGCATCTGCAGTCCTCACTTTCTCCTTGGTTCTATTTTTCCCAATTTCCCTGGATTCTGAATAATTTCCATTACATTGGGCATTAGCAGATATGATAGAAGGCAGGAAACTACAGGCCAGTTAGATTAACACCTGTCATGATATATATTTTAGAAGCTATTAAAAACCAAGATAACCCGGTAGAGTCAGCATAGTTTTGTGAAATCAAGTTTAACAACTTCATTGGAGATTTAGTCAAAAATAAATGTGCTATAGATAAAGGAGAATTGGTGGATGTACTATACTTTGATTTCCAAATGATATTTGATAAGTTACCATGCCATATCAAAGTTAAAACTCACACAACACCAGATTATAGTCCAACAGGTTTATTTGGAAGCACTAATTTACGGAGTTCTGCTCCTTCATCAGGTGGTTATGGAGTATAAGATCATGATCACAGAATTTATAGCCAAAGGAGTCCAGTATCGTGGAGATGTGATACATTAAACAATTTTAGATGAAATCTTTCATATTTTAGAATTAGGTTTATGGGGTGAATTTGTTTTTGCAGAATTACAATTTATTTTGCTCAAATATTGCACGAATCCATATAAAACTCTGTAAAACTGTGCAGAGGGCTTGTCAGTCTGACTCAACACTGAGACACAGACAGACTTCACACCTATTGTTAGAAAAGCTGAACTATCTTGAGAATGATTCGGAGATGCCGGTGTTGGACTGGGGTGTGCAAAGTTAAAAATGACACAACACCAGGTTATAATCCAACAGGTTTAATTGGAAGCACACTAGCTTTCGGAGCGACGCTCCTTCATCAGGTGATTGTGGAGGGCTCGATCGTAACACAGAATTTGTAGCAAAAATTTGCAGTGTGATGTAACTGAAATTATACATTGAAGAATTGATTGTCTGTTAAGCCTTTCATCTGTTAGAACACAGTGATAGTTTCACTTCTTTCATATGTAAA
>NW_025208640.1:0-320 GCF_004010195.1 Chiloscyllium plagiosum | reverse complement strand
GATCTGTTTGAGGTTTGGTGGTTGTTTAAAGGCAAGTAGTGGAGGTGTGGGGAAGGTCTTGGTGAGGTGCTCATCTTCATTGATAATGTGTTGCAGGTCACGAAGAACATGGCGTAATTTTTCAGCCCCTGGGAAGTACTGAACAACAAAGGGTACCCTGTCAATTGCAGCCCGTGTCACACAGATAACGGCTGAGATAAAGGAACAATTTTCATTCAGAGAGTGGTCAACATGACCATATACAGCTAGGGGGCCGAGTCAATAAAAATATTCCAGAGAGACTTCGATTAAATTTTACATATTGAAGGCATCAAGGAATA
>NW_025208639.1:0-15000 GCF_004010195.1 Chiloscyllium plagiosum | reverse complement strand
TTCAATCGTGGCTGATAGGTTTAGATTAGATTACTTACAGTGTGAAAACAGGCCCTTCAGCCCAACAAGTCCACACCAACCCGCCGAAGCGCACCCACCTACTACAGCCAGTGGATTTGCTCTGTTCCATGTGATTCTATCCTACAGCCAGTGGATTTGCTCTGTTCCATGTGATTCTATCCTACAGCCAGTGGATTTGCTCTGTTCCATGTGATTCTATCCTACAGCCAGTGGATTTGCTCTGTTCCATGTGATTCTATCCTACAGCCAGTGGATTTGCTCTGTTCCATGTGATTCTATCCTACAGCCAGTGGATTTGCTCTGTTCCATGTGATTCTATCCTACAGCCAGTGGATTTGCTCTGTTCCATGTGATTCTATCCTACAGCCAGTGGATTTGCTCTGTTCCATGTGATTCTATCCTACAGCCAGTGGATTTGCTCTGTTCCATGTGATTCTATCCTACAGCCAGTGGATTTGCTCTGTTCCATGTGATTCTATCCTACAGCCAGTGGATTTGCTCTGTTCCATGTGATTCTATCCTACAGCCAGTGGATTTGCTCTGTTCCATGTGATTCTATCCTACAGCCAGTGGATTTGCTCTGTTCCATGTGATTCTATCCTACAGCCAGTGGATTTGCTCTGTTCCATGTGATTCTATCCTACAGCCAGTGGATTTGCTCTGTTCCATGTGATTCTATCCTACAGCCAGTGGATTTGCTCTGTTCCATGTGATTCTATCCTACAGCCAGTGGATTTGCTCTGTTCCATGTGATTCTATCCTACAGCCAGTGGATTTGCTCTGTTCCATGTGATTCTATCCTACAGCCAGTGGATTTGCTCTGTTCCATGTGATTCTATCCTACAGCCAGTGGATTTGCTCTGTTCCATGTGATTCTATCCTACAGCCAGTGGATTTGCTCTGTTCCATGTGATTCTATCCTACAGCCAGTGGATTTGCTCTGTTCCATGTGATTCTATCCTACAGCCAGTGGATTTGCTCTGTTCCATGTGATTCTATCCTACAGCCAGTGGATTTGCTCTGTTCCATGTGATTCTATCCTACAGCCAGTGGATTTGCTCTGTTCCATGTGATTCTATCCTACAGCCAGTGGATTTGCTCTGTTCCATGTGATTCTATCCTACAGCCAGTGGATTTGCTCTGTTCCATGTGATTCTATCCTACAGCCAGTGGATTTGCTCTGTTCCATGTGATTCTATCCTACAGCCAGTGGATTTGCTCTGTTCCATGTGATTCTATCCTACAGCCAGTGGATTTGCTCTGTTCCATGTGATTCTATCCTACAGCCAGTGGATTTGCTCTGTTCCATGTGATTCTATCCTACAGCCAGTGGATTTGCTCTGTTCCATGTGATTCTATCCTACAGCCAGTGGATTTGCTCTGTTCCATGTGATTCTATCCTACAGCCAGTGGATTTGCTCTGTTCCATGTGATTCTATCCTACAGCCAGTGGATTTGCTCTGTTCCATGTGATTCTATCCTACAGCCAGTGGATTTGCTCTGTTCCATGTGATTCTATCCTACAGCCAGTGGATTTGCTCTGTTCCATGTGATTCTATCCTACAGCCAGTGGATTTGCTCTGTTCCATGTGATTCTATCCTACAGCCAGTGGATTTGCTCTGTTCCATGTGATTCTATCCTACAGCCAGTGGATTTGCTCTGTTCCATGTGATTCTATCCTACAGCCAGTGGATTTGCTCTGTTCCATGTGATTCTATCCTACAGCCAGTGGATTTGCTCTGTTCCATGTGATTCTATCCTACAGCCAGTGGATTTGCTCTGTTCCATGTGATTCTATCCTACAGCCAGTGGATTTGCTCTGTTCCATGTGATTCTATCCTACAGCCAGTGGATTTGCTCTGTTCCATGTGATTCTATCCTACAGCCAGTGGATTTGCTCTGTTCCATGTGATTCTATCCTACAGCCAGTGGATTTGCTCTGTTCCATGTGATTCTATCCTACAGCCAGTGGATTTGCTCTGTTCCATGTGATTCTATCCTACAGCCAGTGGATTTGCTCTGTTCCATGTGATTCTATCCTACAGCCAGTGGATTTGCTCTGTTCCATGTGATTCTATCCTACAGCCAGTGGATTTGCTCTGTTCCATGTGATTCTATCCTACAGCCAGTGGATTTGCTCTGTTCCATGTGATTCTATCCTACAGCCAGTGGATTTGCTCTGTTCCATGTGATTCTATCCTACAGCCAGTGGATTTGCTCTGTTCCATGTGATTCTATCCTACAGCCAGTGGATTTGCTCTGTTCCATGTGATTCTATCCTACAGCCAGTGGATTTGCTCTGTTCCATGTGATTCTATCCTACAGCCAGTGGATTTGCTCTGTTCCATGTGATTCTATCCTACAGCCAGTGGATTTGCTCTGTTCCATGTGATTCTATCCTACAGCCAGTGGATTTGCTCTGTTCCATGTGATTCTATCCTACAGCCAGTGGATTTGCTCTGTTCCATGTGATTCTATCCTACAGCCAGTGGATTTGCTCTGTTCCATGTGATTCTATCCTACAGCCAGTGGATTTGCTCTGTTCCATGTGATTCTATCCTACAGCCAGTGGATTTGCTCTGTTCCATGTGATTCTATCCTACAGCCAGTGGATTTGCTCTGTTCCATGTGATTCTATCCTACAGCCAGTGGATTTGCTCTGTTCCATGTGATTCTATCCTACAGCCAGTGGATTTGCTCTGTTCCATGTGATTCTATCCTACAGCCAGTGGATTTGCTCTGTTCCATGTGATTCTATCCTACAGCCAGTGGATTTGCTCTGTTCCATGTGATTCTATCCTACAGCCAGTGGATTTGCTCTGTTCCATGTGATTCTATCCTACAGCCAGTGGATTTGCTCTGTTCCATGTGATTCTATCCTACAGCCAGTGGATTTGCTCTGTTCCATGTGATTCTATCCTACAGCCAGTGGATTTGCTCTGTTCCATGTGATTCTATCCTACAGCCAGTGGATTTGCTCTGTTCCATGTGATTCTATCCTACAGCCAGTGGATTTGCTCTGTTCCATGTGATTCTATCCTACAGCCAGTGGATTTGCTCTGTTCCATGTGATTCTATCCTACAGCCAGTGGATTTGCTCTGTTCCATGTGATTCTATCCTACAGCCAGTGGATTTGCTCTGTTCCATGTGATTCTATCCTACAGCCAGTGGATTTGCTCTGTTCCATGTGATTCTATCCTACAGCCAGTGGATTTGCTCTGTTCCATGTGATTCTATCCTACAGCCAGTGGATTTGCTCTGTTCCATGTGATTCTATCCTACAGCCAGTGGATTTGCTCTGTTCCATGTGATTCTATCCTACAGCCAGTGGATTTGCTCTGTTCCATGTGATTCTATCCTACAGCCAGTGGATTTGCTCTGTTCCATGTGATTCTATCCTACAGCCAGTGGATTTGCTCTGTTCCATGTGATTCTATCCTACAGCCAGTGGATTTGCTCTGTTCCATGTGATTCTATCCTACAGCCAGTGGATTTGCTCTGTTCCATGTGATTCTATCCTACAGCCAGTGGATTTGCTCTGTTCCATGTGATTCTATCCTACAGCCAGTGGATTTGCTCTGTTCCATGTGATTCTATCCTACAGCCAGTGGATTTGCTCTGTTCCATGTGATTCTATCCTACAGCCAGTGGATTTGCTCTGTTCCATGTGATTCTATCCTACAGCCAGTGGATTTGCTCTGTTCCATGTGATTCTATCCTACAGCCAGTGGATTTGCTCTGTTCCATGTGATTCTATCCTACAGCCAGTGGATTTGCTCTGTTCCATGTGATTCTATCCTACAGCCAGTGGATTTGCTCTGTTCCATGTGATTCTATCCTACAGCCAGTGGATTTGCTCTGTTCCATGTGATTCTATCCTACAGCCAGTGGATTTGCTCTGTTCCATGTGATTCTATCCTACAGCCAGTGGATTTGCTCTGTTCCATGTGATTCTATCCTACAGCCAGTGGATTTGCTCTGTTCCATGTGATTCTATCCTACAGCCAGTGGATTTGCTCTGTTCCATGTGATTCTATCCTACAGCCAGTGGATTTGCTCTGTTCCATGTGATTCTATCCTACAGCCAGTGGATTTGCTCTGTTCCATGTGATTCTATCCTACAGCCAGTGGATTTGCTCTGTTCCATGTGATTCTATCCTACAGCCAGTGGATTTGCTCTGTTCCATGTGATTCTATCCTACAGCCAGTGGATTTGCTCTGTTCCATGTGATTCTATCCTACAGCCAGTGGATTTGCTCTGTTCCATGTGATTCTATCCTACAGCCAGTGGATTTGCTCTGTTCCATGTGATTCTATCCTACAGCCAGTGGATTTGCTCTGTTCCATGTGATTCTATCCTACAGCCAGTGGATTTGCTCTGTTCCATGTGATTCTATCCTACAGCCAGTGGATTTGCTCTGTTCCATGTGATTCTATCCTACAGCCAGTGGATTTGCTCTGTTCCATGTGATTCTATCCTACAGCCAGTGGATTTGCTCTGTTCCATGTGATTCTATCCTACAGCCAGTGGATTTGCTCTGTTCCATGTGATTCTATCCTACAGCCAGTGGATTTGCTCTGTTCCATGTGATTCTATCCTACAGCCAGTGGATTTGCTCTGTTCCATGTGATTCTATCCTACAGCCAGTGGATTTGCTCTGTTCCATGTGATTCTATCCTACAGCCAGTGGATTTGCTCTGTTCCATGTGATTCTATCCTACAGCCAGTGGATTTGCTCTGTTCCATGTGATTCTATCCTACAGCCAGTGGATTTGCTCTGTTCCATGTGATTCTATCCTACAGCCAGTGGATTTGCTCTGTTCCATGTGATTCTATCCTACAGCCAGTGGATTTGCTCTGTTCCATGTGATTCTATCCTACAGCCAGTGGATTTGCTCTGTTCCATGTGATTCTATCCTACAGCCAGTGGATTTGCTCTGTTCCATGTGATTCTATCCTACAGCCAGTGGATTTGCTCTGTTCCATGTGATTCTATCCTACAGCCAGTGGATTTGCTCTGTTCCATGTGATTCTATCCTACAGCCAGTGGATTTGCTCTGTTCCATGTGATTCTATCCTACAGCCAGTGGATTTGCTCTGTTCCATGTGATTCTATCCTACAGCCAGTGGATTTGCTCTGTTCCATGTGATTCTATCCTACAGCCAGTGGATTTGCTCTGTTCCATGTGATTCTATCCTACAGCCAGTGGATTTGCTCTGTTCCATGTGATTCTATCCTACAGCCAGTGGATTTGCTCTGTTCCATGTGATTCTATCCTACAGCCAGTGGATTTGCTCTGTTCCATGTGATTCTATCCTACAGCCAGTGGATTTGCTCTGTTCCATGTGATTCTATCCTACAGCCAGTGGATTTGCTCTGTTCCATGTGATTCTATCCTACAGCCAGTGGATTTGCTCTGTTCCATGTGATTCTATCCTACAGCCAGTGGATTTGCTCTGTTCCATGTGATTCTATCCTACAGCCAGTGGATTTGCTCTGTTCCATGTGATTCTATCCTACAGCCAGTGGATTTGCTCTGTTCCATGTGATTCTATCCTACAGCCAGTGGATTTGCTCTGTTCCATGTGATTCTATCCTACAGCCAGTGGATTTGCTCTGTTCCATGTGATTCTATCCTACAGCCAGTGGATTTGCTCTGTTCCATGTGATTCTATCCTACAGCCAGTGGATTTGCTCTGTTCCATGTGATTCTATCCTACAGCCAGTGGATTTGCTCTGTTCCATGTGATTCTATCCTACAGCCAGTGGATTTGCTCTGTTCCATGTGATTCTATCCTACAGCCAGTGGATTTGCTCTGTTCCATGTGATTCTATCCTACAGCCAGTGGATTTGCTCTGTTCCATGTGATTCTATCCTACAGCCAGTGGATTTGCTCTGTTCCATGTGATTCTATCCTACAGCCAGTGGATTTGCTCTGTTCCATGTGATTCTATCCTACAGCCAGTGGATTTGCTCTGTTCCATGTGATTCTATCCTACAGCCAGTGGATTTGCTCTGTTCCATGTGATTCTATCCTACAGCCAGTGGATTTGCTCTGTTCCATGTGATTCTATCCTACAGCCAGTGGATTTGCTCTGTTCCATGTGATTCTATCCTACAGCCAGTGGATTTGCTCTGTTCCATGTGATTCTATCCTACAGCCAGTGGATTTGCTCTGTTCCATGTGATTCTATCCTACAGCCAGTGGATTTGCTCTGTTCCATGTGATTCTATCCTACAGCCAGTGGATTTGCTCTGTTCCATGTGATTCTATCCTACAGCCAGTGGATTTGCTCTGTTCCATGTGATTCTATCCTACAGCCAGTGGATTTGCTCTGTTCCATGTGATTCTATCCTACAGCCAGTGGATTTGCTCTGTTCCATGTGATTCTATCCTACAGCCAGTGGATTTGCTCTGTTCCATGTGATTCTATCCTACAGCCAGTGGATTTGCTCTGTTCCATGTGATTCTATCCTACAGCCAGTGGATTTGCTCTGTTCCATGTGATTCTATCCTACAGCCAGTGGATTTGCTCTGTTCCATGTGATTCTATCCTACAGCCAGTGGATTTGCTCTGTTCCATGTGATTCTATCCTACAGCCAGTGGATTTGCTCTGTTCCATGTGATTCTATCCTACAGCCAGTGGATTTGCTCTGTTCCATGTGATTCTATCCTACAGCCAGTGGATTTGCTCTGTTCCATGTGATTCTATCCTACAGCCAGTGGATTTGCTCTGTTCCATGTGATTCTATCCTACAGCCAGTGGATTTGCTCTGTTCCATGTGATTCTATCCTACAGCCAGTGGATTTGCTCTGTTCCATGTGATTCTATCCTACAGCCAGTGGATTTGCTCTGTTCCATGTGATTCTATCCTACAGCCAGTGGATTTGCTCTGTTCCATGTGATTCTATCCTACAGCCAGTGGATTTGCTCTGTTCCATGTGATTCTATCCTACAGCCAGTGGATTTGCTCTGTTCCATGTGATTCTATCCTACAGCCAGTGGATTTGCTCTGTTCCATGTGATTCTATCCTACAGCCAGTGGATTTGCTCTGTTCCATGTGATTCTATCCTACAGCCAGTGGATTTGCTCTGTTCCATGTGATTCTATCCTACAGCCAGTGGATTTGCTCTGTTCCATGTGATTCTATCCTACAGCCAGTGGATTTGCTCTGTTCCATGTGATTCTATCCTACAGCCAGTGGATTTGCTCTGTTCCATGTGATTCTATCCTACAGCCAGTGGATTTGCTCTGTTCCATGTGATTCTATCCTACAGCCAGTGGATTTGCTCTGTTCCATGTGATTCTATCCTACAGCCAGTGGATTTGCTCTGTTCCATGTGATTCTATCCTACAGCCAGTGGATTTGCTCTGTTCCATGTGATTCTATCCTACAGCCAGTGGATTTGCTCTGTTCCATGTGATTCTATCCTACAGCCAGTGGATTTGCTCTGTTCCATGTGATTCTATCCTACAGCCAGTGGATTTGCTCTGTTCCATGTGATTCTATCCTACAGCCAGTGGATTTGCTCTGTTCCATGTGATTCTATCCTACAGCCAGTGGATTTGCTCTGTTCCATGTGATTCTATCCTACAGCCAGTGGATTTGCTCTGTTCCATGTGATTCTATCCTACAGCCAGTGGATTTGCTCTGTTCCATGTGATTCTATCCTACAGCCAGTGGATTTGCTCTGTTCCATGTGATTCTATCCTACAGCCAGTGGATTTGCTCTGTTCCATGTGATTCTATCCTACAGCCAGTGGATTTGCTCTGTTCCATGTGATTCTATCCTACAGCCAGTGGATTTGCTCTGTTCCATGTGATTCTATCCTACAGCCAGTGGATTTGCTCTGTTCCATGTGATTCTATCCTACAGCCAGTGGATTTGCTCTGTTCCATGTGATTCTATCCTACAGCCAGTGGATTTGCTCTGTTCCATGTGATTCTATCCTACAGCCAGTGGATTTGCTCTGTTCCATGTGATTCTATCCTACAGCCAGTGGATTTGCTCTGTTCCATGTGATTCTATCCTACAGCCAGTGGATTTGCTCTGTTCCATGTGATTCTATCCTACAGCCAGTGGATTTGCTCTGTTCCATGTGATTCTATCCTACAGCCAGTGGATTTGCTCTGTTCCATGTGATTCTATCCTACAGCCAGTGGATTTGCTCTGTTCCATGTGATTCTATCCTACAGCCAGTGGATTTGCTCTGTTCCATGTGATTCTATCCTACAGCCAGTGGATTTGCTCTGTTCCATGTGATTCTATCCTACAGCCAGTGGATTTGCTCTGTTCCATGTGATTCTATCCTACAGCCAGTGGATTTGCTCTGTTCCATGTGATTCTATCCTACAGCCAGTGGATTTGCTCTGTTCCATGTGATTCTATCCTACAGCCAGTGGATTTGCTCTGTTCCATGTGATTCTATCCTACAGCCAGTGGATTTGCTCTGTTCCATGTGATTCTATCCTACAGCCAGTGGATTTGCTCTGTTCCATGTGATTCTATCCTACAGCCAGTGGATTTGCTCTGTTCCATGTGATTCTATCCTACAGCCAGTGGATTTGCTCTGTTCCATGTGATTCTATCCTACAGCCAGTGGATTTGCTCTGTTCCATGTGATTCTATCCTACAGCCAGTGGATTTGCTCTGTTCCATGTGATTCTATCCTACAGCCAGTGGATTTGCTCTGTTCCATGTGATTCTATCCTACAGCCAGTGGATTTGCTCTGTTCCATGTGATTCTATCCTACAGCCAGTGGATTTGCTCTGTTCCATGTGATTCTATCCTACAGCCAGTGGATTTGCTCTGTTCCATGTGATTCTATCCTACAGCCAGTGGATTTGCTCTGTTCCATGTGATTCTATCCTACAGCCAGTGGATTTGCTCTGTTCCATGTGATTCTATCCTACAGCCAGTGGATTTGCTCTGTTCCATGTGATTCTATCCTACAGCCAGTGGATTTGCTCTGTTCCATGTGATTCTATCCTACAGCCAGTGGATTTGCTCTGTTCCATGTGATTCTATCCTACAGCCAGTGGATTTGCTCTGTTCCATGTGATTCTATCCTACAGCCAGTGGATTTGCTCTGTTCCATGTGATTCTATCCTACAGCCAGTGGATTTGCTCTGTTCCATGTGATTCTATCCTACAGCCAGTGGATTTGCTCTGTTCCATGTGATTCTATCCTACAGCCAGTGGATTTGCTCTGTTCCATGTGATTCTATCCTACAGCCAGTGGATTTGCTCTGTTCCATGTGATTCTATCCTACAGCCAGTGGATTTGCTCTGTTCCATGTGATTCTATCCTACAGCCAGTGGATTTGCTCTGTTCCATGTGATTCTATCCTACAGCCAGTGGATTTGCTCTGTTCCATGTGATTCTATCCTACAGCCAGTGGATTTGCTCTGTTCCATGTGATTCTATCCTACAGCCAGTGGATTTGCTCTGTTCCATGTGATTCTATCCTACAGCCAGTGGATTTGCTCTGTTCCATGTGATTCTATCCTACAGCCAGTGGATTTGCTCTGTTCCATGTGATTCTATCCTACAGCCAGTGGATTTGCTCTGTTCCATGTGATTCTATCCTACAGCCAGTGGATTTGCTCTGTTCCATGTGATTCTATCCTACAGCCAGTGGATTTGCTCTGTTCCATGTGATTCTATCCTACAGCCAGTGGATTTGCTCTGTTCCATGTGATTCTATCCTACAGCCAGTGGATTTGCTCTGTTCCATGTGATTCTATCCTACAGCCAGTGGATTTGCTCTGTTCCATGTGATTCTATCCTACAGCCAGTGGATTTGCTCTGTTCCATGTGATTCTATCCTACAGCCAGTGGATTTGCTCTGTTCCATGTGATTCTATCCTACAGCCAGTGGATTTGCTCTGTTCCATGTGATTCTATCCTACAGCCAGTGGATTTGCTCTGTTCCATGTGATTCTATCCTACAGCCAGTGGATTTGCTCTGTTCCATGTGATTCTATCCTACAGCCAGTGGATTTGCTCTGTTCCATGTGATTCTATCCTACAGCCAGTGGATTTGCTCTGTTCCATGTGATTCTATCCTACAGCCAGTGGATTTGCTCTGTTCCATGTGATTCTATCCTACAGCCAGTGGATTTGCTCTGTTCCATGTGATTCTATCCTACAGCCAGTGGATTTGCTCTGTTCCATGTGATTCTATCCTACAGCCAGTGGATTTGCTCTGTTCCATGTGATTCTATCCTACAGCCAGTGGATTTGCTCTGTTCCATGTGATTCTATCCTACAGCCAGTGGATTTGCTCTGTTCCATGTGATTCTATCCTACAGCCAGTGGATTTGCTCTGTTCCATGTGATTCTATCCTACAGCCAGTGGATTTGCTCTGTTCCATGTGATTCTATCCTACAGCCAGTGGATTTGCTCTGTTCCATGTGATTCTATCCTACAGCCAGTGGATTTGCTCTGTTCCATGTGATTCTATCCTACAGCCAGTGGATTTGCTCTGTTCCATGTGATTCTATCCTACAGCCAGTGGATTTGCTCTGTTCCATGTGATTCTATCCTACAGCCAGTGGATTTGCTCTGTTCCATGTGATTCTATCCTACAGCCAGTGGATTTGCTCTGTTCCATGTGATTCTATCCTACAGCCAGTGGATTTGCTCTGTTCCATGTGATTCTATCCTACAGCCAGTGGATTTGCTCTGTTCCATGTGATTCTATCCTACAGCCAGTGGATTTGCTCTGTTCCATGTGATTCTATCCTACAGCCAGTGGATTTGCTCTGTTCCATGTGATTCTATCCTACAGCCAGTGGATTTGCTCTGTTCCATGTGATTCTATCCTACAGCCAGTGGATTTGCTCTGTTCCATGTGATTCTATCCTACAGCCAGTGGATTTGCTCTGTTCCATGTGATTCTATCCTACAGCCAGTGGATTTGCTCTGTTCCATGTGATTCTATCCTACAGCCAGTGGATTTGCTCTGTTCCATGTGATTCTATCCTACAGCCAGTGGATTTGCTCTGTTCCATGTGATTCTATCCTACAGCCAGTGGATTTGCTCTGTTCCATGTGATTCTATCCTACAGCCAGTGGATTTGCTCTGTTCCATGTGATTCTATCCTACAGCCAGTGGATTTGCTCTGTTCCATGTGATTCTATCCTACAGCCAGTGGATTTGCTCTGTTCCATGTGATTCTATCCTACAGCCAGTGGATTTGCTCTGTTCCATGTGATTCTATCCTACAGCCAGTGGATTTGCTCTGTTCCATGTGATTCTATCCTACAGCCAGTGGATTTGCTCTGTTCCATGTGATTCTATCCTACAGCCAGTGGATTTGCTCTGTTCCATGTGATTCTATCCTACAGCCAGTGGATTTGCTCTGTTCCATGTGATTCTATCCTACAGCCAGTGGATTTGCTCTGTTCCATGTGATTCTATCCTACAGCCAGTGGATTTGCTCTGTTCCATGTGATTCTATCCTACAGCCAGTGGATTTGCTCTGTTCCATGTGATTCTATCCTACAGCCAGTGGATTTGCTCTGTTCCATGTGATTCTATCCTACAGCCAGTGGATTTGCTCTGTTCCATGTGATTCTATCCTACAGCCAGTGGATTTGCTCTGTTCCATGTGATTCTATCCTACAGCCAGTGGATTTGCTCTGTTCCATGTGATTCTATCCTACAGCCAGTGGATTTGCTCTGTTCCATGTGATTCTATCCTACAGCCAGTGGATTTGCTCTGTTCCATGTGATTCTATCCTACAGCCAGTGGATTTGCTCTGTTCCATGTGATTCTATCCTACAGCCAGTGGATTTGCTCTGTTCCATGTGATTCTATCCTACAGCCAGTGGATTTGCTCTGTTCCATGTGATTCTATCCTACAGCCAGTGGATTTGCTCTGTTCCATGTGATTCTATCCTACAGCCAGTGGATTTGCTCTGTTCCATGTGATTCTATCCTACAGCCAGTGGATTTGCTCTGTTCCATGTGATTCTATCCTACAGCCAGTGGATTTGCTCTGTTCCATGTGATTCTATCCTACAGCCAGTGGATTTGCTCTGTTCCATGTGATTCTATCCTACAGCCAGTGGATTTGCTCTGTTCCATGTGATTCTATCCTACAGCCAGTGGATTTGCTCTGTTCCATGTGATTCTATCCTACAGCCAGTGGATTTGCTCTGTTCCATGTGATTCTATCCTACAGCCAGTGGATTTGCTCTGTTCCATGTGATTCTATCCTACAGCCAGTGGATTTGCTCTGTTCCATGTGATTCTATCCTACAGCCAGTGGATTTGCTCTGTTCCATGTGATTCTATCCTACAGCCAGTGGATTTGCTCTGTTCCATGTGATTCTATCCTACAGCCAGTGGATTTGCTCTGTTCCATGTGATTCTATCCTACAGCCAGTGGATTTGCTCTGTTCCATGTGATTCTATCCTACAGCCAGTGGATTTGCTCTGTTCCATGTGATTCTATCCTACAGCCAGTGGATTTGCTCTGTTCCATGTGATTCTATCCTACAGCCAGTGGATTTGCTCTGTTCCATGTGATTCTATCCTACAGCCAGTGGATTTGCTCTGTTCCATGTGATTCTATCCTACAGCCAGTGGATTTGCTCTGTTCCATGTGATTCTATCCTACAGCCAGTGGATTTGCTCTGTTCCATGTGATTCTATCCTACAGCCAGTGGATTTGCTCTGTTCCATGTGATTCTATCCTACAGCCAGTGGATTTGCTCTGTTCCATGTGATTCTATCCTACAGCCAGTGGATTTGCTCTGTTCCATGTGATTCTATCCTACAGCCAGTGGATTTGCTCTGTTCCATGTGATTCTATCCTACAGCCAGTGGATTTGCTCTGTTCCATGTGATTCTATCCTACAGCCAGTGGATTTGCTCTGTTCCATGTGATTCTATCCTACAGCCAGTGGATTTGCTCTGTTCCATGTGATTCTATCCTACAGCCAGTGGATTTGCTCTGTTCCATGTGATTCTATCCTACAGCCAGTGGATTTGCTCTGTTCCATGTGATTCTATCCTACAGCCAGTGGATTTGCTCTGTTCCATGTGATTCTATCCTACAGCCAGTGGATTTGCTCTGTTCCATGTGATTCTATCCTACAGCCAGTGGATTTGCTCTGTTCCATGTGATTCTATCCTACAGCCAGTGGATTTGCTCTGTTCCATGTGATTCTATCCTACAGCCAGTGGATTTGCTCTGTTCCATGTGATTCTATCCTACAGCCAGTGGATTTGCTCTGTTCCATGTGATTCTATCCTACAGCCAGTGGATTTGCTCTGTTCCATGTGATTCTATCCTACAGCCAGTGGATTTGCTCTGTTCCATGTGATTCTATCCTACAGCCAGTGGATTTGCTCTGTTCCATGTGATTCTATCCTACAGCCAGTGGATTTGCTCTGTTCCATGTGATTCTATCCTACAGCCAGTGGATTTGCTCTGTTCCATGTGATTCTATCCTACAGCCAGTGGATTTGCTCTGTTCCATGTGATTCTATCCTACAGCCAGTGGATTTGCTCTGTTCCATGTGATTCTATCCTACAGCCAGTGGATTTGCTCTGTTCCATGTGATTCTATCCTACAGCCAGTGGATTTGCTCTGTTCCATGTGATTCTATCCTACAGCCAGTGGATTTGCTCTGTTCCATGTGATTCTATCCTACAGCCAGTGGATTTGCTCTGTTCCATGTGATTCTATCCTACAGCCAGTGGATTTGCTCTGTTCCATGTGATTCTATCCTACAGCCAGTGGATTTGCTCTGTTCCATGTGATTCTATCCTACAGCCAGTGGATTTGCTCTGTTCCATGTGATTCTATCCTACAGCCAGTGGATTTGCTCTGTTCCATGTGGATCGATCCCATACCCAATGCATTTGCACTGTTCCATGTGAATCTATCCCACATCCAGTGGATTTGCTCTGTTCCATGTGAATCTATCCCACACCCAGTGGATTTGCTCTGTTCCATGTGATACTATCCCACACCCAGCACATCCAACGGATTTGCTCTGTTCCATGTGAATCTATCCCACATCCAACGGATTTGCTCTGTTCCATGTGAATCTATCTCACATCCAATGGATTTGCTCTGTTCCATGTGAATCTATCCCACATCCAACGGATTTGCTCTGTTCCATGTGAATCTATCCCACATCCAATGGATTTGCTCTGTTCCATGTGAATCTATCCCACATCCAACGGATTTGCTCTGTTCCATGTGAATCTATCCCACATCCAACGGATTTGCTCTGTTCCATGTGAATCTATCTCACATCCAATGGATTTGCTCTGTTCCATGTGAATCTATCCCACATCCAACGGATTTGCTCTGTTCCATGTGAATCTATCCCACATCCAATGGATTTGCTCTGTTCCATGTGAATCTATCCCACACCCAATGGATTTGCTCTGTTCCATATGAATCTATCCCACATCCAATGGATTTACTCTGTTCCATGTGATTCTATCCCACACCCAATGGATTTGCTCTGTTCCATGTGAATCTATCCCACACCCAATGGATTTGCTCTGTTCCATGTGATTCTATCCCACACCCAATGGATTTGCTCTGTTCCATGTGAATCTATCCCACAGCCAATGGATTTACTCTGTTCCATGTTATTCTATCCCACACCCAATGGATTTGCTCTGTTCCATGTGAATCTATCCCACATCCAATGGATTTACTCTGTTCCATGCCATTGCCTTATAGAGATGGAAGGATATCAACAACCATACAGCAAAGACCATAAGCTAAATGATTGTTTATTTGTACCATCTTTAAACCTCTTGTTTATGCTCCTAATGACTTCTCATAATGACTGTGGCATTTGTGAGTGTAGGCCTGAAGGGATCATGATACAACCTGATTAGTGTTATAATAGAATTGGGGTTATTAGGCACAGTGTACTTTGTAAGAGAGGGGTTTATGCAGTGACCCTTGCTGAAAAATACTTTG
>NW_025208638.1:13552-15000 GCF_004010195.1 Chiloscyllium plagiosum | reverse complement strand
TGCTGTTTTGGAAAATGTAAGGAGTGATGGATTCTCAGGGGAACGTAGCACGAACAACCAAGTTTCTGGTATTGAGCCTGGCTCTAATGCAACGAGGGGTACACCGGGTTCCAAGAGATCAATTGTATTTGGGGATTCTGTAGTCCGAGGTACAAACAGACGTTTCTGTGGCCAGCAGCGAAAAATAAGACTGGTGTGTTGCTTCCCTGGTGCCAGGATCAAGGATGTCTCAGAGAGGGTGCAGAATGTACTCATGGGGGAGAGGGGCCAGCAGGAGGTCATTGTCCACATAGGAACCAACGACATAGGAAGGGCAAAGGTTGAGATTCTGACGGGAGATTACAGAGAGTTAGGCAGGAATTTAAAAAGGAGGTCCTCGAGAGTAGTAATATCTGGATTACTCCCAGTGTTACAAGCTAGTGAGGGTAGGATTAGGAGGATAGAACGATGAATGCATGGCTGAGAGCTGGTGTATGGAAGAAGGATTGACATTTTTGGATCATTGGAATCTCTTTTGGGGTAGAAGTGACCTGTACAAGAAGGATGGATTGCACTTAAATTGGAAGGGCACTATTATACTGGCAGAGAGATTTGTTAGAGCTTCTCGGGAGGATGTAAACTATTACGGTGGGGGTGGTGGATACAGGGAGATAGTGAGGAAAGAGGTCAATCTGAGACTGGTACAGTTGAGAACAGAAGCGACTCAAACAGTCAGGGCAGGCAGGGACAAGGTAGGACTAATAAATTAAACTGCATTTATTTCAATGCAAGAGGTCTAATAGGGAAGGCAGGTGAATTCAGGGCCTGGTTAGGAACATGGATCTGGGATATCATAGTAATTACAGAAACATGGCTCAGGGATGGCAGGACTGTAGGCTTAATGTTCCAGGATACAAATGCTACAGGAAGGATAGAAAGGGAGGCAAGAGAGGAGGGGGAGTGGCATTTTTGATAAGGGATAGCATTACAGCTGTGCTGAGGGAGGATATTCCCGGAAATACATCCAGGGAAGTTATTTGGGTGGAACTGAGAAATAAGAAAGGGATAATAACCTTATTGGGATTGTATTATAGACCCCCCAATAGTCAGAGGGAAATTGAGAAACAAACTTATAAGGAGATCTCAGCTATCTGTAAGAATAATAGGGTAGTTATGGTAGGGGATTTTAACTTTCCAAACATCGACTGGGACTGCCATTGTGTTAAAGGTTTAGGTGGAGAGGAATATCTTAAGTGTGTACAAGACAATTTTCTGATTCAGCATGTGGATGTACCTACTAGAGAGAGTGCAAAACTTGACCGACTCTTGGGAAATAAGGCAGGGCAGGTGACTGAGGTGTCAGTGGTGGAACACTTTGGGGCCTGCGACCATAATTCGATTCATTTTAAAATAGTGATGAAAAAGGATAGACCAGATCCAAAAGTTGAAGTTCTAAATTGGAAAAAGGC
>NW_025208638.1:0-11580 GCF_004010195.1 Chiloscyllium plagiosum | reverse complement strand
GATCCTCCAAACCTGGCAACATCCTTGTAAATCTTTTCTGAACCCTTTCAAGTTTCACAACATCTTTCCGATAGGAAGGAGACCAGAATTGCACGCAATATTCCAAAAGTGGCCTAACCAATGTCCTGTACAGCAGAACATGACCTTCCACCTCCTGTACTCAATACTCTGACCAATAAAGGAAAGCATACCAAATGCCTTCTACACTATCCTAACTACCTGTGACTCTACTTTCAAGGAGCTATGAACCTGCACACCAAGGTCTCTTTGTTCAGCAACACTCCCTAGGACCTTACCATTAAGTGTATAAATTCTGCTAAGATTTGCTTTCCCAAAATGCAGCACCTCACATTTATCTGAATTAAACTCCAGTCGTTGCGTCAAAATCCTGGAATCGTCTTCCTAACAGCTTTGAGAGTGTCCCTCCACCACAGGACTAGAGCAGTTCAAGGAGGCAGTTCACCCCTAGGGTTATTAGGGATGAGCATTAAAGAATGGCCTAGCCAATGACATCCATATCCCATGAATAAATAATTTTTAAAAGATTCGCGTCAGAGTCCTGGGTCTAACAGACCTGCTAAGAACTTTTATCAGATGAATGGCACTGATTCAGAGAGGACTTACTTTCTTTAGTGCAATTAAGGATGGGCAATAAATGCTGAAATTGGCACTGATGCCCATGTTCTGTGAATTAAAATAATCCCACATGTTTCAGCCTCTCAGTTCAAATATGTACAAGGCCCAAAAAGGTGAAACAGGATTTGCGATTCCTCAGACACTAAAGCAGATCGTGTCTAAATGCAACAGGATCTGGACAAAATCCGGCCTTGGGCTGATAAGTGGCAAGTAACATTCACGTCACATAAACGCCAGGCCATGACCATCACCAATGAGAGACAACCTAACCACTGCCTCTTGACATTCAATGGTGTTATCATCATTGAATTCTCCATATCAACGTCCTGGGATTTATCATTGATCAGAAACTCAACTGGACTCATCACATAAATGCAGTGGCTCCAAGACCAGGTCAGAGGCGAGGAAGTGGAAAGTGTGGTGCTGGAAAAGCAGGTCAGACAGCATCCAAGGAGCAGGAGAATTGATGTTTTGGGCATAAGCCCTTCATCAGGTTTGGAATACTGCTGTGTAACTCACCTCCTGTCTCTTGAAATCCTGCCCACTATCTACAAACCACAAGTCAAGAGTGTGATTGAATGCTCCCCACTTGCCTACAGGAGTGCAACTCTAACAACACTCAAGAAGCTTGACACCATCCAGACAAAGTGGCTATTTGATTGGCACCATATCCACGAGCATCCACTTCCTCCACCACTGAGGCACCGATGCACTGCAGAAATTCACCAAACATCCTCAGACAGCACCTTCCAAATACACAATGACTTCCACCATGAAGAAAAAAACAGCAGATACATGGGAACACCACCACCTTTAAGTTCCCCTCCAAGCCACTCGTTATCCTGACTTGGAAATATATGGGCGTTCCTTCACTGGCACTGGGTCAAAATCCTGGAATTCCCTCCCTTATGGCATTGTGGGTCAACCTACAGGAGGTGGACTTCAGCAGTTCAAGAAGGCAGCTCACCTTCTCAAGCACAACTAGGGACTGGCAATAAATGCTGTTCAGCCTGCGATGCCCACTTCCCACAAAATGAATAAATAAAAAAAAGAGCAGTGTGCATCTGATACAGAAACCTAATGACTGGAACACATTGTCATTAATTCTGTGACATCATTTTATTAATTTATGTAATTTCTGGAATTTCACTGAGTCAGGCCATGACTTTAGACATTCTGGTTGATTGATGAAATGCTAACTATTGTAGGTGCAGAACAGCTTAATGTCCCAATGGTGCAATCCCTGCAATTGATAATCCCAGTGCCCTGTTCAATAAGGATGGGCTGAGACAAGGAGTTCTTCACTAGCCTCCACAGGAACAGATGTGTTTTGTACAGCACCTGAGAGTCCTTCATAATTATGTCTGGCTTGTAATACAAGTTGTACTTATCATACAGTATCACGACTTAGTAGGTTAATTGCTAGACTATTAATCCAGAAACCCAGGTGATGTTCTGGGGATCTGGGTTTGAATCCTGCCATGGCAGATTGTAGAATTTAACTTCAATTGAAATCTGGAATTAGGAGTCTAATGATGATCATGAAACCATTTTCAATTGTTGGGGAAAACTATCTGGTTCATTAATGTCCTTTAGTGAATGAAACAGCTATCCTTATCTGGTCTGGTCTACATGTGACTTCAGACGCACAGCGATGTAGTTAACTACCTTCTGTGCAAATAGGTAATTAATGCTGGCCTTGCCAGTAATGCCTATATACCATGAATTAATTATGAAACACCCTTCCTTGTCCTACATACTGGCAAAGGTGGCAGATATCAAGTGGTGTTTTGGCAATTAAGACTAATGCCATATGCTCCATCATGCTCATTTCATTCCCCCACAATGTCAGCTATTGTGTCAGAGTTACAATCTCTAAACAACTACTTGTTTAAATGCAATTCTTAGAATCATATAATAGTTATAGCACAGAAGGAGGCTGTTTAGCCCATCATGTTCATGCTAGCTCTCTGCAGCCCACCCCTGTTCTAGGACATTCTGATATGTGCACTGAGTTGTGATTGCCCAACATCTACAGATGCACCACATATCCATTTTTATCTCGAATTATACTTCCATGCCTTCTGCTTCAAATAATTCAGTCAGATCAGAATTCGTCTTTATTACTGGATTTGCTGTGGAGCTTCTCTCGACATCCCCAGCATTGATGACACCATTTCCAAATGAACTTTCCTCAACTCCCTGTGTCTGACTGCAACACAACATCAAATTATAAACTCTTTGCATTCTCACATGCACAATATCCTTGTTATTGACGGTTCTGGCTTTGAGTGAACAAAATTGTATTAAAGTATGCAATGAGGAATGAACAAAACTCCTAAAAAGATAGATAGAGATATAGAATCCCTACAGTGTGGAAACAGGCCCTTCAGCCCAACAAGTCCACACTGACCCTCTGAAGAGCAACCCATCCAGACCCATTCCCCTACATGTACTCCAGACTAATACATCCCTGAACGCTATGGGCAATTTAGCATGGCCAATTCACCTAACCTGCACATCTTTGGATTGTGGGAGGAAACCCACGCAGAACGGGGAGAATGTGCAAACTCCACACAGAAAGTCGCCCAACGCTGGAATTGAACCTGGGTCCCTGGCGCTGTAACAGTGCTAACCACTGAGCCACCATGCTGCCCCACCACTGAAAGATGGTTCTTGGAGAGAGTGTAAAATAAGTAAGAATAAACGGGAAGTCTCTGTTAATGTCAATAGATATAAAAATTGGAAGAGTATAATGGAATGTCCACAAGACCATAAGAAATAGTTGAAAGCAAATTACTGCGGATGCTGGAATCTGAAACCAAAAGAGAAAATGCTAGAAAATCTCAGCAGGTCTGGCAGCATCTGTAAGGAGAGAAAAGAGCTGACGTTTCGAGTCTAACTGACCCATTGTCAAAGAAATAGGTCCAGGAGCAGGCCACTTGGCCCCTCAAGCTTGCTCCAGCCTTCAATAGGATCATGACCCATCAGACATTCCTCACATCCACTTCCATATCTTTTCTACCTTACTCAAAGTTCCCTTGCTGATCAGGAATCTCTCTATCTCAGCTGTAAATATACATGCTCTCTGTGGCAAGGAGTTTGAAAGATTCAGAGAGAATAAGTTCCCTCTCATCTCCGTCTCAAATTAGCACCCCTTTATTCTGAGCTTCTGCCCTATAGTCCTAGATTCTCCCCTGAGGGAATGTTTCAGGGAACATCTCTGGGACACAAGCACCAAAAACCTCACTGCTCTGTGGCCGACTACTTCAACTCCCTCTCCCACTCTGTCAAGGGCATGCAAGTCCTGCGCCTCCTCCACCGTCAAATCCTAGGCACCTGATGACCGGAGGAAGAATGCCTCACCTTCTGCTTTGGAACCCTCCCCTACACGGCTCCCCTACATTGACTTCACCAGTTTCCTTATCTCCCCTCTCCCTACCTTATTCCAGATCCAACCCCCCCCAACTTGGCACCACCCACTTGACCTGTCCAGCTACCTTCCCATCCATTCGCTCCACCTTTCCCTCCGACCTATCACTATCACCCCCCTAATGCATTTACCTATTGGCTTCCCAGCTACCTTTCCCCCACCCTCACCCTCCTATTTATCTCTCAGGTCCCTTCCCCCCTCCACATTCCTGCTGAAGGACTGATGCCTGAAACGTCGATTCTCCTGCTCCTCGGATGCTGCCTGACCTGCTGTGCTTTTCCAGTGCCATGCTTTTCAACACTGATTGCCAGAATCTGCAGTCCTCACTTTCTCTCAGCATTTACTCTGTCAAGCCTCTTAAGAATCCTAAATGTTTCAATGAGCTCATCTCTCATTCTTATAAACTCCAGTAAATAGAGTCCTAAACTGTTTCCTTTTTCCTCATAAGACAATCCCTGCGTACCAGAGATCATCCTTGTGAAGTTTCTCTGAATTGCCTCAAATGAAATATCTTTCCTTAAATAAGGGGACCACATGTCAATTCATTACTTTTGATGCTATCACATAAAGTCAAAGTTGCATCCAAAGTTGCATCCACTTTGTACTGAGTATACAATATATAAAAAAAATCATATATCTGCTACTGCCATGATCTTCTCCAATGGCTGGATTTTATTTTGCAACTTGTATAGGCCAATCAACCCTGCATGGAAGTGAACTTGTGTGTAATGCCATTGGGTTGAAATTACAAAACATCATCTCACTTTCCAAAGTTATGAAAAGTGAGCAGGTGTAGAAACTGGCAGCGCACCGGCTATTTTGAAATTACTGATTTAATGATTACATATGGGGAGAAGTTCAGGAGTGTTTTATTGCAACTGAGCAGACGATTTTTTTCTCTCAGTAGATGGGGAATCTGTCAAATTCTTGACAGCAGGTGTTGTCAAGGTTGGGTTTTCGATATATTCAAGGCTAAGATAAGCAGATTTTCAATCATTGAGGGAGTTAACGATTTTGTAGCGACAACTGATTTCCTGGTTGCAATATTATGCCTTTAATCACTTGACATTCCTACTTGCTGTGATCTCCAGCATGTTTTTGTTTTCAGTTCCTGTCCACAGTCCTGACTGGACATGGAATACACCCCACCCCCGCCCCTGGCTTTTCACTTCGAGTCAACCTCCTTCCTGCTGGACAAAATATCTGGAATAAAAATGAAAAGATCTGGAAAAACTCAGCAAGTCTGCCAGCACCTGGATACTCACAGAGTAATCCTTGGATGTACCTCCACCAAATGGATTGCAGTGGTTCAAGAGGCAGCTTACCACCATCGTCTGAAGGATCTAGGGATCAGCAATAAATGCTGGCCCAGCCAGCGGAGTCCCATGAGTGAATTTAAAAGTGCCCATGGTCCCAATTGGGCATGGAATACTCCACCTTCTATCATTGGACCTCTAATGGACACCCTCCTGATGGGCAATAGTTGATTTGACTGGATGAGCTGAGATGGCAGAGGCGGGAGCAAGAAACCACCCAGTTTCCATTCCACTCCCATAGCCAGCCAAAAATGTAATATTCAGATCTTAATCTCTATAGGAGAAATGAAGGTGCCAAGCATTTTTGGAATGGTTTTATGTGGATGAAATTTCACAGTACAAGCAAAACCAATCTCTCAAATCACACCTGTCTCCAGATGACTCATTGCATCAGTACTTAATTCTGTGGAAAAGTACCTTTTCATCTGTTACATATTGTGGTGAGGTCTAGCTCAAAGATCCAAAGATAAAGTTGTGCAGAACTGTTAAACTAATCTTTCCAATGGAGTCCCTCACACGACTGGGCACTTGCTATATTGTCAGCGTGTTGTATGAGTGAAAGATAACTTTGTGAGGATTCCACTGGAATGGTAACTTTTCTTTCTCTCTATTTCTTCAAATGCTGTCAGACTTTCTGAGTATTTCCAACATGTCCAGTTTTAATTTCAGATTTTTCAGCACCTGCTTATGTAACTTTGCGAGGCTTGAATCGACTCAATTAAGAGCAAAGGTTAAGATAAAAGTAACAAATCCCAGGCAGACCATGGCCTGAACTTTCACTGTGATGGGGAAGCTCTCTATCATGGTGAAAGTGCTGGATAAGCCCAGAAAGGGCAGGTCCCACTCCCAAACACAGCACTTCCTACTTTCACAAGAGTAGGAATGGGCTTGGGTTGGGTTCACAAATGTTTGATTCAAAGAGGTAACTTGCCATTTAAATCATCAATTTCCTCCGCATGTTGGCACATTGTCTACTTCTTAGTTAGGATATCTATTTGGATAGTTAACATACGCCTCTATTCAGTATATAGCCTTAAGACGCTTTTGGGGAGGTCAGGTGACCTTTGAAGGAGTTTAGGTAGCCTTTGGGAGAGGTAATGAGTTCATTGGAATAGTTAAAATTTGGAGGGAAATTGCAGACTAAGTGCATAAACAAATTTCTTTTATTCCATGGGAGGTGGACACTGCTGGCATTGGCAGAATTTGTTGTCCTTGAAATGAATGGCTGGATAGGCTATTTCGGAGGCAGTTAAGTATCAACCACATCATTGTGGTTCTGGATTCATCAGGTGTAGATGACAGATTCCTTTCCCAAAATGACACGAATGGGTTTTTAATGACAATCACCAATAGTTTGATGGCCACCATTACTGAGACTAGCTTTCAATTTCAAATTTAATGAATCAAATACTGTGTTGGGATTTGTGCATTTTTTTCGCAGAGCATTAGTCTTCTGGAATACTAGTCTAGAGGCATCATCACTACACCACTACTTCACCTAAGAAGAAGTCGAAATTAGATTTCAAATATATTATGGCTTAGGTCTTTCTCAAACTGCAGTCATTTCTTCAGTTCAACTCACCCAAAATAAGCAAATGATTAAGCATATGTAATTTTAAGCACAAATTACAGTCCATATTATGTTTCCATGATCTTATTTGTTGGTTTCAAAACATTTCTCAAGAAGACACTACCCATGAAATTGGCTATGCCTCCAGTATAGATTAATCACCAGTAGGAATTTGTGGTAATTGTATTCCTTCCCAGGCCTTTGAGGCTTCCCAGGCTACAAAATAAACTGGTTTTGTTATATGTAGGAATATTAATTATTTCAGAGGTTTCTCAGCAATAATTGATGCCATGATGCAAATACTTATTTTTTATGATGAAATAATTTCCAGCTGTATTAATCAAATTGCACCAAGTTACACTATTGAATATTTCAAGGAAATGGTGGAGGTAAGTATAATTACAAAATTTAAAAGACATGTAGATGGGTACATGAATTGGCAGTGTTTAGAGGGATATGGACCAAATAGAGTCATACAGTCAGAGAGATGTACAGCATGGAAACAGATCCTTCAGTCCAATTTGCCTATGCTGGCCAGATAGCCCAACCTAATCAAATGTTGGCAAATGGGACTAGATCAGATTGGGATGCCTGGTCAGCACAAAGGGTCTGGACCAAAGGGTGTGTGCTGTAGGACTTGAGGACTCTAATAATCTTGTTTAAAGCAAAAAACATGAAGAATCACATTCTAAAAGCATGTTCTATGCTGTCTGAATGCATTAGTTCACAGTGAACTTTGTGTTTGAACAAAAATTTAGGGGAGAATCACTTTCCCAAATAAGTGCACTTTTGGGAGCAATTAGGGTCTACATTGCTGAGTGAGCCTGGAGCATACATTTAGAATAAAAAAATGTTCTAGCACAGAAACAGGCCATTCAGCCCATTGTGACTCACCTGCTGAATAAAGTGGCTGCACATTCTATTCATACTTACCAGGTCCTGATCTGTAGCCTTGCAGATTTCAATACTTCAGGTGCAGATCCAAGTTTCTTTTAATTGTGTTAAGGGTTTATGCCTCAACCACTAAACTGAGCACTTAATTCTAGATACTCATACCCGTTCTGGGTGAAAGGTGTTTCCTCATGTTCCTCTAATCCTTCCATCAATCACCTTATTTCTGTGTCCCCAATAGATGAAACGAGTCTGCTATGTACCGGCTGTTGATTACAATTTGTTGACTTCTTTCTGTTAAAGTCAGTGATGTGAATGGCTGAATGAAATAGGATTGACACAGTCTTGGTGGCCTTCGTAGATTGATGTCAAATGAAGGTAGGGTCATCAGAGTGGGTGGCAAAAGGTAGCAGCCCTTAAAGATAAAGGGATAAAAAGGATGCTTTACCTTCTTGGCTAATGACCAGAGAGCTGGATGGGTGCAACAACACTTAGAACTTTTAATACCACCCAGGACAAAGTATCCCATTTTGTTATCAAATCCTCAAACATCCACTCCATTCAATATTGATACTCAGTAGCAGCAGTGAATACCATCTACTGCAGAAATTCCCCAAGGCTCCCAGGACAGCACCTAACAAATTCATGACTACTATCATCCAGGAGGATAAGGGCAGCAAGTATAGGGGATCATCATCGCCTGTGAGTTGCTCTCCAAGATGCACACCATCCTAACTTGGAAATATATCACCATAGCTTCAGTGTTGCTTGGAATTCCTCTCTGTAATAACACTGTAGCATAGCTACTCCAAATGGACTACAGTAGTTCAAGACGGCAGCTCACCACCCCTTCTCAAAAACAACTCGGGACAGATAATAAATGATAGCACAGCCAGCAATCTTCTATATTCCTTGGGTAATAGAAAATAGGAACAGGCTAGGCCATTTGGCCCTTGGAGATTACTCCACTATTCTACATGATAAAAGTTGATCTACCAAATCAGTACCCTGTTCCTGCTTTCTCCACATACTCTTCAATCCCTTGAGCTCTGAAAGTGAATACAAAACAATTGGAAATGAATAGCATGGCAACAATTATAGAAGGCTGGACAAAGTGAGGATTATCTGACCTTTACAGAATAGAACCCAATAATTGTTGCATTAAAAATGCATTTACATTATAATATAGGATATAATAGTGACATCTGAAGGTGTCAAGATATTTTGCACTTACCTTACCAGACCTCTCTAAGGAGAAGAGTCTTTTTAGAGTTTCCAAGGCTCATACCAACATTTAAAAAAACCTACGTCATTGAAGTATTTCACTGAACCTGCCTCTAATATGTAGCACAATATGTGTCAAAACCAGGGCTAACAATCCTGAGAAATTTCACTGTGCTACTTAATTTTGTGGACTGCTATCTCGAAGAAGGGGATCACTGGCCCAAAAGGGATCTGGTCCTAATCCAGCTCCAGGTTTTAATGGACTGAGGTGCAGCAAATGGCTGACAATTATAAAATTCTGCCAAGGTCTTACTGGTTGCCAGAAAATGTAAACCTGAAGGTTATAGATTAGATTACTTACAGTGTGGAAACAGGCCTTTCGGCCCAACATGTCCACACCGACCCACCAAAGAGCAACCCACCCTGACCCATTCCCCAACATTTACCCCTTCACTTAACACTATGGGCAATTTAGCATGGCCAATTCACCTAACCTGCACATTTTTGAACTGTGGGAGGAAACCAGAGCACCCAGAGGAAACCCACGCAGACACAGGGAGAATGTGAAAACTCCACACAGACAGTTGCCCGAGGCGGGAATTGAACCCAGGTCTCTGGTGCTGTGAGGCAGCAGTGCTAACCACTGTGCCACTGTGCTACCGTGCCGCCCCAAATACACGAGGTACTTTGAGAATTTGAGGTTAATTCAAATATTGACCTAATAATAAGATTGTCAGAGTCTTTTGACACGATGCTTTGTTAGAGTATGTAATGAATAAATTAGTTGTTGCACAGAATCCTGGTTAATAAAGGAAACATGTATGGAAACATGATTCTTACTAAGGTTTAATGGAAATAGTGCCCTCTCATAATAATTTTGTGTGGAGGGTTGTGCCACTAAAGATCATTTGATCAGGGATCACCAATGATCAAAATGGTATGATCCTGAATTTCTTGTTTGAGTGCTGAACAGGTAGAACAACAGTAAGTCGATGATAAAATCCTGCTGGCAACACAAACAAGAATACCCATAATCACAGGGAAAAAGTGTAGCTGGGTAAGTGGCTACTCCCAACTTTGACAGCAACTAGTTATGATCAACTAATGAGTAATATCATGCCATTTTCCCAAAGATGATATATTAGTGCAGAACCCCATTGTATTTGATGATAAAGCAAACATTTTCAAATCTATGATAACGCTTTGCTTGGTCTAACTGCATATCCCTCTCTTTACTATGAAGTGATGTTGCTGCAGAAAATGACACACCTGTGCCTTTGGGCTTGCTCTGCTATTTCTGCCAATGTTTTCATCCACAGTAAGGCTTTGCATCTGGAACAGAGCTTTACATACAAAAGATTTTGACACTTGAATAATTATAATTCGGATTCAGCATAGCTGCAATCCACTAACATTTTTGCATTAACTCTTTTCTTGCAAAATAAAATGTGTTAAGAAAGCATTTGGGAGCAGTGTATCAACATTACAGAAGAACAAATGTCAGCCACTCAGCCCTCATGGGTCCCCAATGCTGTGAGGCAACAGAGCTAACTACTGAGCGACCATGATGGCCAAGGATTTGTCCACAAATAATTCACCAAAGTGTCTCATGATAAGGAGATGCAGTTGTGACTCCTTCCCCTCCCATTAGAAAGCTTAATAAAATAAAACATAACATAATATGTGTGAAGAAGTTATACTCTTTAAGGATTTGCATAGGTTGCAATTCACAAAACAGTAAGGTATGAAAGCATAATGTAGACAGAAGCATTTATAATTTAATAATCCAAGGCCAATTCTCTACAATGTTTTCTCAGAACTATTTTGAGCAATTTGAACTGTTTTGCAAAGTTGAGGTTGATGGAGCTTTCATTTTGATTGGTATTTTCCTTACAAGCTTATAGCCCAATAATTATTCCCATTCATGACATCATTGACATGATAGTTGTAGCATCACAGAAACAAGGGTAAGGTGATGAGTGAGATGTGGATTAACATACAGTAACCTACATTTTTGATACATTCAGCAGAGATGGACTCTGAAAGAATTGGTGCATTGGCATGGCAGCATACTAATCAGGGTGACCACGCATCAAGAAATGCTGCAACTAGTTCCAATATTAAATCAGAGGTAAAGATTTCAGTTGTGTCCCAGGCTCACTCAGCATCTCTTTGCTGTTACGTTTTCAAATTAAGATGACGTCAATCTAAGACAAAAATCTGTGAGGAAAACAAAATGAGGTATTCTTTTCTAATAATCATGCTTGCTTCTTGAATGACTATCTACAAGTGTCAGAAAGTATTGGCTGCAATATAGAATGACTTGTCAATTAAGCTGAAAAGACAACTGGAGCTCAAATTTGCATTAGGATCTTAAGAAAAAAAAAATGGAAACCATGCAGAATTACAACCTAATACATCCATTAGGGTGCAGCCTTATTTGCTAGTGTTTACACTGCATCCTTGCAGTATAGGTTGAATGAAGCCATTATAATGCAGTGCAGCCAAAG